>NC_059996.1:900000-1185000 GCF_912999745.1 Papilio machaon | reverse complement strand
AATTATCCTATGTCCTTTTCCTGGTTCTAAGCTACCTGCCCACCAATTTTCAGTCAAATCGATTCAGCCGTTCTTGAGTTATAAATAGTGTAACTAACACGACTTTCTTTTATATATATAGATTAAAAATGAAAAGGCACAAATAAATTAACAATGGTAGACGTCAGCAACAACATAAGTTGCAGGAATTGTCCTCGCTCAGTGAAATACCACGACCTTACAGAAGACAGGCCTCAAGTGGAAGTAATTCCGCGTACAGTCTGATGAGTGTGGTGCCTAATTTTAGACCTTTTTCCCTTCCCCATCCCTTTTCTTATAAGGAAAGGATGGGAAGGGGAGGTGGATTTGATGGAGGAGATGCATAGGAAGGTTAAATATTCTCTTTTCGTGCGTCTCTTCCTTCGTCGATTGAGGGTAGGCAACGCATCTGCAATTGCGAATGTTTATGGGCAGCGGTCGCTTCGCCATTTCGGCGAATTCATGTGACCGCTTGCACGTTTAATACAATAATAACAAATCAAAAAAATGAAAGTTTATTACCGTTATATATATTTATAAAGATGATTACAGAAAAAAATATTTTCCATATATTTTGTTTTAATATAATTTAAATTTCTTTGAAATTATTTAATAACCAAACATATATTTAACAGTTGTCTTTTCTCTTAACAAAATAGAGGTAACAATTTATTTTATAGATGTATTTTTATTTGGGCAATAAAAATCCACGGTTAAATATATTTATTGTACAACAATCATTGTATTGAAAATCCGCGCCATATTCCGTCATTATTATAAGATCTTCCATTCATTCGTTGATACACAGGCAGAAGAACTAAAGGCTTTTCTACTGGAGGAGTTGGTTTTACATCTATTACTCTAACTGAAGGTTCATCTTGGGAACTCAAAAACCCATAGTTAAATAGATATCTTTGATGATCTACAATTCTAGTATTAGTTGGATTTAAATGAGATATTTGTCCAGGTAAAAAAACGTGTTGGAATCGACGCAGTAAGTCCTCTAATGTGGCATTACTGTTTTCTTTATGATGACCGGGTAAAGAATTTGTGAGCTCAGAGAATATTCTCCTACAGTTTTCACCTCGTCTTCTCTTCGATATGGGACATGTCTAGAAAAAATAACAGATAACAATAAGTTATAATAACATCGAAGTGACCGGCATTCGTTGATAAAGAGATAGAGTAGTCTATGATCTAGTAGTATTTTTTTCCAATTCCAAGAATGCTTACACAACTCACGCTTTTAACCGCGGGGTAGGCAGAGATTACAGAGCTCCATTTGTTGTAGCTAAATGAACCCCCGCAATCCACTTTTCGCCACTTCGGAAGACATAACTTGAAGGGTGGCGAATTCACACATATGTGCGGGTTACATCACGATGTTTTCCGTCACCGTACTAACGTCGGATATATGTACATATGTAAATCGAAAAACACATTGGTACATGGGGGGATTTGAACCCAGGACCTGAGGATTGCAAGTTAAGTGCTTAACCCCTGAGCTACCAACGCTCCAGAATGCTTATCAACATCATTATTAACTTCTTTTCTCGTAACTGATTTCATTATACTTTCTTTAAATTTATTTTAATTTTAATAATCATACTTATCTAATTTTATATTATATCAATTTAAATTTAAATTAAATTTCTTGATCCCACAGTCAAATTATTTTATATAATTTTGTGGGACATAGTTCTATTTTAGGTTTTTTTATTGTATTGTAAATAAATAAATAAATAAATAATAAATAATGTAATTAAATTTTGTTATGAAAAACAATTTTACATTTTTAAATTCTCTAGAAAAGGGGCGACTGCTTCGCCTTTCCCCCTCTCTTGGCTTTCAGTCTAAATCTATTTATACTAACAAGTTCTTATAGAATATTAAGACTCACAGCCAGCATTGTATCGAGTACATTGAGCAGTTTGTTGGGTGAGCTGCAGTGCTCCGTATATAGCGGCGCCGCATTGTACGCCGCGCTGTACGCACTACGCATTGGAGACCACACTCCTTGACAGAAGTTACGCAAGCGCTCCTTCAGCTTGAAATAATCTATGAAGTTGTATTTATTGAGGATGTCCATTTTTTTCATTATGCAAGTCGTTGAAGGTGTTTCTTCTTTGCACTGTTGAATAAATTCTTATTAAGCCAATATATATATAAAAAATATAAAAGGTATTTTTAGATATACTAAAAATCGACATCACTTCGCTAATTAAAAAAAGATAAAAAAAAAAATTAAAGAAAATACCCTACGTCACTCTCTGACAGTAGAGCTTTCTATAGGTGAATTTTTTTTTAATATCGACATAGTAGTTTTTGACTTTATGCGGCACAAACAATCAAATCTTTTTTTTTCCTTATAGTAAGTAATGTGTATGTTTTTTTTCAATTGCTGAAAAAAAAACTTAAACTGATTTATGATTTAAATATAACCGAATACAATAGAAATGGGAAAATATGTTTTCACATGTAGACTGACTCTATGGATTTATTTCGGAACGTTTCAGCGTTTAAATTGATACAAACATGTCTGTTTTTAATAAGTCTGTGATTACAGCCTTATAAAGGAAAAAATATTTAGATAGGTGAGTTATAATTCCATTAAATTCGAGTATAACATTTTATTTGGCACGTGGCTAACAAATGTAATCTACTAACCGACGTGCCAACTACCAGCTACTTACCTTCCCCCCGTCAGTCCAGCCCCGCTTCAGAGCTGGTGTCTCAGGCGCGTGTTCAATGCTCGCTACAGACTCCACACCACATTCCTTTAGTATCTTCATATCCACGAAATTAGGGACGTTACAGAGCTGACGACGTTTGCGCTAGACACGATTTAAATTAGTTTAAACTAGTTAGCTCCCGCGACTCCGTCCGCGTGGCATTTAAAAAAACGTAATAAGTAGCCTATGTTTTCTTCCAGACTATGTTCTACATCTGTGACAAATTTCATTAAGAACCGTTGAGCCATTAAAGAGATAACTTCAAACAAACATCCATCCATCCATCCATTCGCATCTATAATATTAGTAAACGAATATAACCCATTTTTGTTAATGAAAAATATGTCCTTTTTTTACTTCTTAGACTTAAATTACTCAATACTTTCATGTTATCCTCAATCTGTAAGCTTTATTTACAGTAGATAAATAGATTAAAAAAAACAAGTTCGAAATTTTAAAAAATTGTACTAACCGGTCTATACTTAGATGAACTTATCTGACAAGTTATATTATTCTGTAAGCCGCTTGAATGTCTGTAAAGGTAAACCATAATGTAAATTATACAAATTAAAATATATTATACTAGCTTTTGCCCGTGACTCGGAACGCGCGGAATTTAAAATAAAAATCTACATCTGCTGCAAACTTCAGCAAGATCTGATGAGCCATTCTAGAGATACCTTCTATTTTGGATGATTATGGAGATACTACAAAACATTTGTAGTATTAATAAGTTAAAAATTAGAAAACTTACTTGCAAGGGTCATCTTTTTTAGCATCAGGACAATTCTGCAATAGAAAATACAGAAGAATATCAATTAATTAATTAATCATTTTTAATGATTAAATGTTCTATTAAGTTTGTTAATTTTAATTTTTAATGATTCAATAATTTTGTTAACTTTCACTCTTAATTTAATTTAATTTTTAATCTTAACTTTACTAACATAGTTATAAGTATTACTTTACTAACACTGTATGGACTTATAATGGTCTGAATTAAATGATTTTTATTTTTTTATTTTATTGAATTACAATTGCCTTTAATACTGAAATTAACTATTGTCTATTTGCAACAAAATATAACTCTCTATAACTCTCTCTATCTATTAGAAAGACAGAGACAACACGTTTGTTGTTGTTGCGGCAGTTTGACAGTTAAAATTAACAGATCTATGGCTCCTACGTAGATTATCGCAAGCCATAATTTTACAATTTACACTCTGTTTTATATTTTCAAATTAACTTGATAAATACTAATTACTGTGTAAAATTGTAAGTGACGTAGAATAGTAGATTTTGATTGCTCGTGTATGTTTATGTTTGAAGCATCGTAATTAGTTCTATTAATGTATAAAGTTTTGTCTTGAAAGATTTGCGTTACATACGATAGTTTACGTAGGAGCCATCAAAATAATGTATACCTCAGTAAGTACATCCAGTACACAAGCCAGCACTTTATTGATCTCACAGTCCGCTTCGTACGTGGCCAGTTTGGTGAGACAGTGCGAGTCCGCGCGGGCCTTCGCCCTCAGCCAGCGACCATCTCCTGTTATATTGTTCAACAGCCGCGAGAGCGCGAGCGTGTCCACCACGCCTGATGATACCATGCCTAGCTTGCTGAATATACATGTCTCTATCTCGCACTACATGAAAGAAAGAGAGGCATGTATTTTCATACGTCCAGCTTATTGCTATTTTGATACATTTTAGGCTAAGGAAATTTAATGTTTACTGGAATTGGAATCAATTACAGTCAAATCTGGATAAGAGAGGGTCCAAGGGACTGCGGTATTTTTGTCGCTTATGTAGGTTTTTCACTTGCCCGAGTTTCCCAGGACCGGATAAAGACTCTCGCTTATCCAGTTCTTGCATATCCAGTTTCTTAAAGCGAAAAGGTTATCGGAATTCACTTTTTAAGTTTGAGATCAATATAATTTAAGGCAAATAAAAGAAATATACGTTGAGTTTAACCAGATGGGTATAAGAAGCATTTCTACTTACCGAATGGGGTACAATCTTGACATCTGTCACTTTAGGTTCATTAGTCTCTGTGGTGACAGGTGGGTCAGTGACAGGTTGTCGCAACTGGTTAATGACTAACCTGTCGTGGCGGTGCCAGGACAGCTGGAAGGCACATTCCTCGCGCCATTCCGGCAGTATAAAGTCTCTCATATCACAGCAATCGAGAGGATCATTGACCACCTGCAAATGTTACTTTTTCTTTAGCCGAATTACACAAGTTAGAAAGTTACTAATATAACTAATACTCTACATTGTAAAACAACCCAATTTTGCGAGAGTGATACTGCTATTAGTCCACAGTATTATTAGTGCTACATTTATTCCACTCACCATCGGGCCAGATATTTTTGCCTTACAATAAAAATACTTTACAGATGTATTCTACATAGTTACTTAAAAAGTTACAAAGATATAAACTTACTTCATTTTCCTCTATGCCACCGAAGTTAGTGGTGTCTGTGACAGCTGGTGTTTGCGATCGTACCGGGATGTAGTGGGATATGGATGCACGAAGATGATTCGATGATAATGGTCTCTGAAAATATTCATATTACACTATACAACAACATTATCACACCCGTAACATAAAAGAGCGAGCAGAGACCATTTGGCGAGGTCCTGACACATCTCTCTCGTTTCTTCTACATTCATACATCTACACATAAATGCACGATTTCGATATGTTATACTTACGATATGTTCTGATGTCAAATGTGCGTCAATTTGTGGATCGTGCAAGTGGTAGAGCAGGAAAGTATCGAACCCACACTCCGTCAGTACTGTGGAATTGAACAGCTGCGGTAACTCGCAGCATTTCGTGCTGAAGTACTGGAAACACAAATAAACATCTCGATAGCTTCTGCGTAAACTATTGTATGTTTAAATTCATTTTCAAAACGAAAACTTTACACGCTAATATGATAAATTACAACGCATCAAATATGAAAATACAATAGACAACCAGAATTTACAAATTCTTCTTTCTAACGTTATTTTTAAATTTATATAGAAATTAGTATTTATCAAGTTTATTTAGAACTGTACATATTTACCCCGTTTAAATAGCAAAATTATGGCTTACGTTAGTGTACGTAGGAGCCATCGTATGGTATCTTCAACATGGGGGCGCGTCAGTGCCCTCGAATTTCATTAAACGTTGTAAAATATTTAACGTAACACTTTTTATCATTAGAATTAAAAAATTACTCAAACATACTCACATGCTCCAAGAACCATTTCGGACGCCGTTCTTTTAGTATATTCTGTTGAAGATTTGCATAACGACTGAAAAAAAAAATTTGAAATAAAGTTTCTTATTACTTAGAAATAAATAAATAAAATAGAATTAATAAATGTTTACCTTTGCGAAAACATGTATTTACTTCCAGCTAGAGCGGAAACCGGGTTACATCCATCTTCTTTAGCCCATTTGTCGTCGGGACAATTCTGTTAAAATGAATTAGTAGGTGTGTTACCAAAGTTAAGCCCCTGGGGTCCACGGAAAATTCAGTAGGGTTGTACTAAGGTGGGAAATAAAGTTAAGGGTTTACAAGTTACATTTGTTTCATCGAAAGCAGTAATTTAATGCAAAATTTGAAAAGTCTATAAGCAAAATGTTTGGGTATATTTTAGTGATGCAACGGATGTCTGTTTCCGTTTCCGCAAGTGCGGAAGTTCCGCGCGCTTTTCAACATCCGTTTCTGCTTCTGTTTCCGCATCTTTTATAACGGAGATAAAACGGAACTTTACGACCCGGAACCCACTCGGATCCGAGTGTTCAGCAGTGAATGTATTAATAAAGAAATATATTTGTAAAATGGTTTTAATATTTAAAAGTCTCCGTTTGTCAACACGTATTTTAATTTATTGCAGCACAGTAAAAATACATACATTGAAGGCTAAAGGACACCGATATCCAATGCCTTAATAAATTAAAAACGAATACAAACTGTTTTTACCAAAAAAATATATATATGTATTTGTAAATATATTTATTTTTCATATTATTTACACTTCTGTTTCCGCATCCGTTTCCGTTTCCGTTTCTGCTAAAATTTATTTTTGACATCTGTTTCCGTTTCTGGTTCCGCTAAGACACTTCCGTTGCATCACTAGTATATTTATGCTCTATGTTTTAACTAAGAAGTAAATATTTACCGCCATTAGATTATCGACTACGCAATGTATGAGTGCTTGTCCGGGGCACGTGTTCGTGTACCGCCTTGTGCGGTTGCCATAGCACGTGTCTAGTGCCTCCAGACCTGCGTCATGCCATTCGGCAGGCAGCAAATTGTCTAGAATACTGGAAAACTGTTCTCTAGGAGGTAATGTGTCTGTAAGACCTAGCTTCACGTTCACACAGTTCCATTGGTGACACTGAAAAAATAAGGATCGTGGTAATGTTAAAAGTTGAATGTATATCAAAGAATTAAATTCGCTTCCCACTTAGGGTCGAATATCGTACGTATGATGCTATTAAGTTTTTCGACCTGATTGCATTTTGAGTGTCTATTGAAATTTCACCAAAGGGTAGGAAATAAATGTGCTCGAATGTACTGCCGTCCAAACTTTAAGACGGCTCGAATTTCGTACTACTACTCACAACAAAATTTTTGTAGCAGACAGTGCGTAGCAGTAGCTAGAATTTCTGTCCCCGAAAGGCTCTCAATAATAAACCAAAGTACGGTTTTATTGAAAAAAAAATTAACCAAAACTAAAGTACATACCAAACGCGAATTTCTTAAATAGGATCTTCCAAAACCAACTTGCGCGAAAGCCTGAAATTTCAAATTGAACTTTAAAACAGATTATAGAAACAAAAGCTTAGATTGTATTTAAAAAAAATACGTATCAGTTTGTGACGTCATTTACATCCAATATTGTTAAGTTTTGCAACATAATGTGATAAGTTAATTAAGATACCGCGTCCCTTGAGCTCATTCCTATTGTTTATTATCTTTGCATTGTTACGACAAATCGTATCTTTGTATGGAACCATTAAACAATAAAGTATATGAACTTTGATACTTGAACTGGCAAACTGTTATCTTTAACCAGAATATTGAAAAATATATCCGAATTTATTCCATCGGATAGTAATCAAATTAATCGGTTTAAAACACTCTGTAATCAAACTGATGAAAACACTAGAAATTAAGTGAAATCCTGTGTTTACGTCTTAAATAAAATAAAAAGGGGAAACATATCTAGAACTATAGGATAACTTTAAAACAATACCTAGAGATTAATTCGTGAATATTATCTAGAATTTTCTAATAAACATGTCGAACAAAAAGACAAAAAAATCAAAGTATGAACTGTCTATATTAATTGTAAATAAATATCCTTATAAAACCAAATTATTAAAAAAAAACGCTGCATTTATCGATACGTAACTTATTGTTAAGTTTGACCACGTTTTAAACTTTAAAAAAATTAATAAATAAATTTGTAGATATACTTACATATTGAAACAAAGCGCAGATGAGCAAAATGCGCATGTTTGCGAACGTGAGATCGACTGACAACTGTCTTGTGAGATAATGACAACCCCGCGCTCTGCGGGTCAACGGGTCACTGATAACATTTTAAATAAACCGCGTGGATATTAATAATAAACACACGTTTGCGAACATCATACAGTATCATTCAAACTTTATGGTAGTTTGCGAGTTTTTTTTTTAGTATAGTTGGGTGCACCTTATTTTGCTAAAATAACAAAATAACCACTTCTAAATAGTACTTGAGGCCGTTGTATTGCATCGTTTAAACCGGCCATTCGTGTAGCAGCTAATACTACTGCAATATCTGTTAAAGAAATGATAGGCAGAGGGATCTCACATGAAGAGGAAAGTCCTCTTTCTGTGTGTAAGGGACACACAGATAACACTCCAGTCCTCAGTTAAAAGTAGGCAAATTCTGCTGTCCGCAGCACCAACTAATGCTCTACGTATGCATCATAAACTACTAAATATTTCGCTCTAAGCGCTGAGCAGGACAGGGTATAAGGCATCAATGTGACATGGGGCGAACGAACAAAATCAGTAGCCGTCTTAACGTTTGAATATTATTATACCACTAGTAGTGTAGAGGGGTTAAGGGCCCTCGCTATATAAATAAATATTTTCTTTCTGTTGATTTTGTAGTTATTTACTGTTGTGTAGGATTCACTACGTACTCATTATTTCCTATTTAAAAACTATTTCCCTTTGAACTAAGCTTTTATTATTTTTATTTATCATAAAAATTAAATATTATTTTTATCAACAATGTTGGTTAACCTTTTAACGATAAAGTTTCTAACAACCACATTGCAAATGCTGATACAAACTATTTGAATATAAATAGTAAAATCACCATGACATAATAAAAATAAGTTCCCACTTGGTTAATATGTACAAAAACGTATGCTCTTTTTTTTGTTCAATGAGAAAGTGAAATAAATATTTTTGTAATTATTGTCCATCAGTTTAAACTGGCAGTAAAACATGAAAGCACTATCTTCATTTTGATATTTTAAAATAAAAGATATGCAATCTATTTCAAGCAGTACTATTATAAGTCGACTATTTTAGTTTTAAAGGCCAACTCGGTCGATTATAAATAGACGTATAGAAATTATTTTCGTAATAAATTCAAACTCAAGATCTTAAAAGTGACAGTTATTTTTTTTTTAGTTATAACAAGGTGGCAAACGACCATACAGCCACCAGAATTTGCCGAAATAGAGAAGCTAATGCTGCCATAGACATCCGCAATTGCAAATGCGTTGCCTACCTTTAATCTATGGAGGAGAGGACGCACAGAAAGAAAATATCCTTTCCTATGACCCCTCCTCCATCACATCCCCATGCCGTTCCCTTGACTTATAAGAAAAGGGAGAGAGGACTAAAATGAGGCCTCCGGCACCAATTTCAGTCTACTACTCACTCAATATTACAACTCAAATGTTTTCTTAATCAATTACTAAGGGTAGATTGTTCTGACTAAATTACATTATGAAAGGTCACTTAAGTGTGGCAATTGTGACCGTTAAAATTGATATAAAATTTATTTAAAGGGTGAAAATAAAACACGTAATAAATGCCTAACATAATTTATTAGTGGTACAATCAAATAATCACTTGCTTAAATCAAGCTAATTAAAAAAAAAACAAGCAAGACACAAGTTGTAGACACACATTGTCCGGAGCTATAACTGAGAAAGTTGCACATTACATTGGATCAAGTGAGGTTTAACTTAAGGGGGGCTTAAGCAGACAACACGTAATTCATTGAATATTCCATGATATAATTGGATCTGAAAATTAAAAAAAATATATTATATAAATCATAAAACAGTGGCTTATGGTAATAATTTCATCTTTATCTTCTCCCTTTAATAATACGGAAATTTTATGTCCTTACTAATATTATAAATGCTATAGTTTGTGTATGGATGGATATTTTTTATCCACTGAAAAATCAGGTAAAACAGTGTTTTACCAAAGTGTTCAGTAGGAAATTCCTAAGTAGTCAAATTCTTAGAGCCTATTTCCATGTAATAGCAAGTAAATCAATCATTTGTATTTGTCGCTTCACTTATTTCAAACTAGCTGTCTCCTGCGACTATGTCCTCGCGGAATGAAAAAAATAGTAGACTCTGTGTTCCTCCACACTCTGTTCTACATCTATGCCAAATTTCATCAAAATCCCAGTAACCCTTCTGCAGATTACTTTTAACAAACATATGTCATCATCATCATCCTTCCCTTATCCCTATGGAGGGTCGGCACAGTATGTACTACTCCTCCATACATCTCTATCAGCCGTCATATCTGAATTTACCCCCTTCTTACGTATATCCTCTTTTAAACAATCCATCCATACTTTCTTTGGTCTTCCTCTACCTTTATAGGCTTTTCTATACCTTTTTAGCAAACATCCATCCGTCCAAAAATTCACATTTATAATATTAGTAAGATGGTAACACTATGAAAGCCATACAAAATGCCAGCCATACAATCAGTGTCTAGTGGATATACTAACCTAATTTTTCTAATCTTAGTGCAATGATCACAGGAATGCACCGAAGCCAAACGCTCGCTTGATACTATTGAAGTAATAACGCTTCCAGTTTTCCTCCGTCTGCTCAACTTCTGAAGCCGGAACCAGCTCCTGCTTCAGTGTCACCAGGGTGTGATCATCCTGAAAGAATCAATTTAGTTAGCAGATCTACTAATATTAGTTGATACTGTCTACTAGATAGTAAAAGATCGAGTATTGAAATATATGAAACACTAGCAGTCGCCTGCGACTTCAGCTTGGGATTAAAAAGGAATATAGTAATAAATATAGTCTACGTCAACTGATTAAAGTGTAACTTTCGAAGAGTGGAAGAATTTTTCAAATCAGATCAGTAATTTCGAAGCATATTCAATGCAAACAAATCCTTCTTTACAATTTTAATGTAGCAAGTAGTAACCATTAATATAAGATAACAACATATAGTACAGGTATTTCCGTAGTAAAAAAACCACAGAACATTAAAATTTGTAGATAACCACACCAGCAACCAGTTATTATGCTCAATAATTTTGAAAGTTTAAATCAGGGATCCCCAAACTATTTTGGACAAAGTAACCTCTTTTCCAAAATGAACTGTTACCTCAGACCCCCCATGACCAAATTACCAACTTTTAAGATCAACCCACATATTCATAATGGCCCGCTAACTTAAAAAAGCTGCTATAGTCATTTTTCATTCTGACTTAGGTTAATAGAAGAAAACAGAGTGAGAATTAGCAATGCTTTAAGTTAGCAGATTATTATTAATAGGGATCAATTTTTAGACATAGTCGACCCCCAAAATCAGTTTTCCATTATGTCGACCCCTAGGATAGGTTGATATCAACCATGTTGGAAATCCCTAGTTTAAATGTAATTTTCACCATTCAGTTAAAATTTACATGTTATTCTTAACTACACACATTTCATAACCTTCAACCTCTTTCTTTGATATAACAATGTTTTTTAAGAATGAAAATTAAAAAAAAAAAATTATACCTTTTCATCAATTGTAAAGGTAACTTCAGAGAAATGTTGTTCTGGCCATTGCTTATATCTCCAATACTGAACAATTTTCTTCCCAGGGACCAACTCCTTAAATTCACCCGTCACATTACCCCCAAACAATGCAAACTTTCCCCCTTTCTCCGGATCCATTTTAACATGACCCTGCGTGAAAGCAGTCACCATTTCTATCCTAGTCATAGCATTATAAAACTCTTCAGCACGGCACTGGAAAGTTTCAGTTAATTCGATTGTCTTAGTGTCCAGTTTACAACCTATTTGCTTCTTTTCCGTGGATACTACGGGTTCCATATTTATTTTCTTATTAAAACCACTTGTTATGGTTGAAACACTATCGGGTTTGACCGATGTTTCTCCTTTCTTAGGTAGAATTAGACCTTTAGAGAACTCTTCCTTCAAACTTCTTATGTATTCTTTGAGTTGTCTACGGATTTCATCTCTTCCAAAGTTGTGCATAAAGGATTTCACTCTCTGCGCTTCTTCACCGCTACCTTTGATTGTTACTGTCATCTGTAACATCAAATTAAATTGATTATTCCCAAGCATAATAGCTAAACAGTGTACTAAGTAAATAATAATTTTATTTTTTTTTCATTCATAAGAATTAAAGAGATAAATTTAAAATGTTATCTTGTTATAATGCAAAGCCTAAATATTATAACCAATTTTTTTTTATTAGAAAACTAAATAAATGAAAAAGACAACAGTTGAACCTGGATAAGTGTCAGTGTTCCATCCCTATCATACATAAGCCATAAGCGAGAAATTAATGTTAAACTCAGATTAGAGAGAAAAATATTGCTGTTTCTAGGACATGGAATTAAAATATGAAATTCCTCTGTTTACATAATTTAAGTGTTCAATAGAATCAAGATATTTTAATAAAAACAATAGTTTTTCTTTACAAGTGTAGTGATGTCATACAAAACACAATTTTTGTACATGCTATTAAGGCGGAGAGATGAAATGAAGACAAAAAGTTAAAAAATTAAAACATTTGAGAATTTTCACATTACGTCTTGTAAAAATTCTCAAATGTTTTTATTTCAAATCTATATTTTTAATTCTTGTAAAATTAATCAAAATAAAAATAATGTTATACTTACATCCACCTCACTGACATCATTCTCCTCAGAGAGGTTGGGGATGTGCACTTCGCCTTTGACGAGTTCACTGGCGCCGGCCAAACGACCTTCCCACTTCAGTTTAATGTCCCACTCATAGAAAAATATTAATTTTCCTTTCCTATTATTCGCCGAAGCTTCTCCATCGACCTTTTCTACCTCAGTCACTTTACAATCTATACCATTCTGAGCTATTATTAAATTATTCAATAATTCTTTTAGACGATCCTTGGACCACGGACCGGCATTTTTTTCAGTCCAGTGCCAATTATTGACATTAGTAGCGTCTGGTCGTTCTTCCACAATCCAGCGTGGATCTCCTTCGCCCCATTTGGCCATTTTCTAAGCACGAGGCCAGTTAGATACTGTTTTATATCGGATATTCCAAGGTAACTTGACCAACTGGTGACAATCTAGACGAATACTGACAGTAATTGGTTTTGTTCACACTACCGTCACAATTTTATGTCGACAATAGCAAGAGAAATATTTATTGATGCTTTGGTTTTCAAATTGTATCACAGAAAATCTTTAATTTCGAGAAACGTCGCGCAACCACACCACTTCACAAGACAACGGTCATACTGACAGGACTGAGAATGTTACCAATACGCTATGATTTGTTTTCCCAGTCTTTAGCGTAAAATTATTTCTTACCAAAGAAAAGAGGAATTGAATTGCTAGAATTGATCTTCCCGTCGTAACCTTTAATTACAATACTACTATACATTCAAAAACTGCCGTCTTCAATTTAAGAAAGTTAAGATTTTTCTTTACCTCTTTTTTTGTTCCTTGAATTTTATTTCGTGGAGATTTCTAAACTAGTCTAGAAAAGCAATGCATTTACATGCGTGATATTACACAGCTGGAAATGAGTTTTCGAAATTTGCTTAAGTACTTGCGAAATGTTTAAATCTAGCAACATTAATATTTTCTGTAAATTTCTAGAAGCTGCCAATCGAATCACCGTGAATCTTAATTTCCGGACGTCATTGTCAAGTTATGAATGATTCATTTTACGCTGTTTCGTATTTAAATTTAAATTAAGTTAAAACAAAATTTATATTTTAATTGTTTAATTATTGCTATATCTAATAAGCGCGAGTAATTCTTAAACAAGGTTTATTTTTATTTTCAAAAGGCACTTAAATTTTTTCTTGCAATTTTGAAACAATGCCATCTTGTGGGTGTAATCATAAACTTTTAAAACTTCGAAAAAAAAGGAACGCGCGCTTTTTGAAAACACCGAATGTAGTAATATCGAAATCTATGTGCTCGAAACCATTTATTTTAGTTAGTTGGTAAAAAGGTGTCAATAAAAAAATACAAATAACCAAAGCCGCACTCACCACTTAAAATGTCAATAAAATAATGTATTCGTAAAACGAACTTTGGACATTACATTTGGTAGAGAGATTAGAGGACTTCTCAATATCCTTCAATGTCGAACAAATTGGTTTTCGCGCGATATATTCTTTGATTGCTGTTGAGAGATGCAGTGTACAATATTTTTTTTAATAATTTATCTTAGGAGCGCTAAATGCTTCATAATGTTTGTGTCACAACAGTCTATGAAGACTGCCACACTTATAAATTGACTGCTATGTTGTCGTGAAACGACCCTAAGTTTAAGATTGAATTAAAAAAATAGTTTTCACCGTATTATTGCTTTAGAATGTAGGTCATATCATAATGATAAGTATGAGTATTTATTTAGGTCCTACTAGCGCATACCTATAAATACAATTGTGTTCTACAACGTACATGAATTGATTGAATGAATGGTTTCTTTGTTATTTGAATCCTATTCTTCCCAGGAGTTCCAGTCATAGTAAACAAAAACAATATGGAGTGCAAGATCAGCCAGAGGGATTTTTAGTTTTCACTGAATTATGTTTATTTTTTAAAGTAATATTTTTTTAAATAGTACACTCTATGCCGAATCATGTATTGGTCATTGTCGAACTTGCAACATTGCGTGCTTTGAAATATGACACTTGACCGCAATTGTACCTACTTAAGTAGGTACTCGGCCTCTATTAGAGGGCTCAGGTTGTTAAACTTCTAAAGCAGGCTGTTCTTCGTGTTATATTTTATTTAAAATTACAACGTATTACGAGTATACGCTGACTAGAATAAAAAAACGTCAGCAAGAATAAAATAAACGTTTCTGTAGAAAAACAGCGAGTAACATAATTATGTTGTTATCTAACTTAATCTATATAAAGAGTAGTTAATATACATGTAGTTAGTATCAAGATGTACGTGTATTGTGGTTATATTGGGTTCCATTTTCTAGTGCCTTTGAAAAAAAAATATTTGTTAGGTAGGTACATTTGTTTCGAACATTTTACTAGCGTACATTCTATGGTTTTGACATTTAAAATACACAGTTGTGCATCGCTGACGCTGGCTGACGTAACATTAAATATTTTTAATGATTATTTGTGATCACACCAGATAGTACGTTAGCTTTAATCAAATTGTAATTTATATTTTTCATTACATATTTGATTCATGAAACTCGTTATCGCGAGAGCGAGCGAGATGCCATTAAAACCAGACCTTCTACTTCGATTAACTGACGTAATGTCAGTTTAAAATCGGGTCCGCATCGCGCAGACGCGAAGCTTGTGCCCAGTTTGCGCGCCATTGTAAAAAAAGTAATCAAATATGTTCCCTCTGCGCCGAATTGGCAACAAGGTGCGTTCTTGTCATACGTTTAATTTTTCGTTAATATTTTTGTTGATTTTAAATAAATTAAAAACTCATGTGTCACTTATTTTATAGCTATTTTATGCAACGATCGTTTTTTTTATTATCTTATTTTAATAGTCAACTGACCGATGTATAGGTCCATTATATATCATTCGTTATCATGTGCTATAAACTTATGGACCAACATTATAATTAAAAATATTAGGTTCAACCGCCGAAATACCATGAATAGGAACATGTTTTTGTTGTGAACAAAAACGACGGTGAAACATTAATAAAAGAATGAGAGAAGATAAGTCGGTGGTATATATTAAAAATTCATAGGTTGTTCTTAATTATCTGTTATCAGTTATTTTAACACGTTTTAAAACGGGTTATAAACGTTGACGTGGATTCAACGCTGAAGCCTTGAATGTACATTTATGTGTACTTATGTTTGTATTACATTCTAGATTAAACAGAATCGTATTTGGTTTGAAATACAAACATATATCTATATGTGTATAGTTATGTTGTTTTGTCCTGCATACTAAATGTAGAGATGCTTAATGGAATGCCAATTTGATTGTGACAGGAATCTTTTGGATAAATAAGTAGGTATGATTACCATTTTCCATATAATGGTCGTAGAACATGCTTAAATCTAGTTTCTGTTTTTTTTTAATAACGCTTTTCCACGATCCAACTTAAAAGTAGTGGTGTGCTTGAAGGCCACAAAGTCTTGTGGACAGAGATACTAACGCCGGCATATTATTCCACACATTTCCTGTAAATTCCATTTGGTCTTTTTTAATTCTGGTGATAGCTAACAACGTTTATGAACCACTGTAGTTCTTGAAAATGTGGAAATCATTTGTCGTATTTTTTTCCTTTTTTCATATTCTAGAAAACTTTTTAATTTTTCTACAATTAGCAATTACATTTCAGTCTCTATTAAATATTGGCATCACGAATTATTATCTTTTTTTTAAATTATTTTATTTATGGTCATTTTTCTCGCCGTATAGGTCTTGGAACAATGGCGGGCACCGGCCGCTGTCGCTATGATGCCACAGAAGAACTACAGCACCCCAGCGCCCCCGCGGCCTCTCACCATGCTCACTGATGACGAGCTGGCCATGAAAGAGACAAGTAAAGTTTTTTATCTTTTATTTGCTCGTTTTTAGGTTTGCGTGTTTGTAATGTTAATGTCAAAGATAGTAAAAATTAATTATACGTGTAATTGTTTGACAAATGAAGATAATTTATCTTCTCCGTACTCAAGTTCCCTTTTAAGAAATTAACTGAAAAATTCTGTCTTTGGGATATTTGGGACATTTAGCCCCCATTTACACAACTACACGTACTTAAATTGTCTGTAACTTTTCTTGCTTTTATCCCTGCGTGGTTGAATAAAGTTTCGTGGATGAATGTTGCCAGGATACACATATATTGACACGTCCATTTGTTATCATTACCTAGATAAAAAAATAAATACATATCGTTGTTAAGTAAAGGTCATGGCAATATGATAAGATTAGCAACCGACAATTGAAAAGTATATTATATAATATTTAAGGCTTTAATTTGTCACTAATACGTTATAATTTAATTTATATAGTGTCATAAAAACTGCACTCGTTGACGGAAAACTAACTAACATTGTCTTTGTTCCATTATATCTTTAATCTATTAATTCAACAAAAAAAAAAATTTAAAACTTAACCGAACATAAGGTAAAAAAATGTAAAATACATTAACAATTTATTTGCCATTCAACTCTAAATAATGATATAAACAAGTCCAGGGCCAGGGCGTTAACATAAGGCGCGACTGTCCAGGGCGCTGCATAGAAAGGGGCGACAAAGGTCTGAGAATTACGCAGTCTCACATAAATCTTGACCAGGGCAAAGCTAATATCGTAACTGGATCGAACAATATTTTTATTTTATTTATTCATTTAGTAATAATGTATTTTGAAAGTTTAAATAATTTTATTAAGTGACTTGAGTATATTTTTCAGTCGTTATTTTTTTTTATTGATAAGTTTTATTCCTCCGAAATACATATTTAAAGTTTAAATGCAAACTTTTGAATGTACATTGAGTACACTAATAACGGTGATAAGAAGCCTTTCATAACACCCGTATCAATAATTATTTTATTTAATGTTAAAATTAATATAGATAGCTTATTTTTATTATTATTACTTTGATATCCTCTTATCATTCATACATTTCTTTGAAAAATTAACTAAGATCATGTAGATTTTTTAAAATTGTATTACCATGACTGTACAACGTCTGTAGTATGTTTAGGAATTGTAGTCGGGAAAGTGTAGCCGTGGGGTTTCACTGTTGCAACGACAATGTACGAAAAAGATGACAATATTTGCTATATTGCAACGAAAATACAATCTTAATACTTCATTGAGCATTAACTCGTCAAATTTTGTCCGATCAAATGGCATATAGCAACGAAAGATAAAGTATTGTGTATTATAAGCTTATGTTTGCTCTGACAGTTATATCAATGAAAGATAAGAGCATTATTAAGGTATAGATGTTGTTCAATGTTATTTATAATGATATACATGTTGCTAAATATTTGCTTTAATAAATTAAATATAAACATGTACAGCATCAGAAATGTAGGCGACGAAAGACCAATAATCTTCATAACCACGAAAGGATAGAACTCTTTAGATAGAACGAATTTCGCTTGAAGAATTGGGGTGTTTTTTTTATTATCTAGACTCACTCCGATTGGTCTACCAATCAATCGACTTATTGGGATTTTTTTAATTCTATGGACTGAATCGTCACGACGAAAACTAAATTTTAACAATGCATTATGGTATTTTGTATCTAAATAGTTTTTGCTTTTAAAAGTATTGTTCTCTGTTCTTTTTGACCTTCACTTCTTGTTCAAGTATTTCTTATTAAATTGAATAATTACGTTATTTTTATTTTTCCAGTAAGAAAACTGGCAACAGAACAAATAGGACCATTGGTTAAGAAAATGGAAGAAGAGCATAAAATTGATGACAACATTAGACAGTTGTTATTCGATAACGGGGTATGTGTTTTTAATAAACATATTAAATGTTTATATAACTTGATATTAATAATAACATTATATACATTTTACGTAAATTGTTTGCTATTTTCTATTCGAGATAAGATAATGTTTACAATTCTTCACATTTACAATTCTTTTTATTTATAAGTAGCTTTTACCCGCGACTCCGTCCGCGCGGAATAAAAAAAATGCACATAAGATAAAAAAGTTCCTATGTCCGTCTCCTAGTTCTAAGCTCCCCATCAATTTTCAGCTAAACCAGTTCGACCGATCTTGAGTTATAAATAGTGTAACTAACACGACTTTTTTTATATATATAGAAGATCATGTAATATTAATTATTAACCTTGCTAAATCAATATTAAAAGAGTTTCACCACTAACAATAATGTCATAATGATTGGCACCTCATTAGACTGCAAAACAAAAGTGTCTTTGAACTACGGGTTCGGACGGATTCGAATCCGTAATTTTATTATTTTCGTAAACAGGGGTAACAAACCTTAAAATACTGCGACAATATTAAGCACTAACTGCCTCTGGATATCTCTAATCTAAATCTATCCATAGCTGATGGGTATCGAAACGCCTGAAGAATACAGCGGGTCAGGCTGCGGGTTCCTTACCATGATGTTAGTGGTAGAAGAACTATCACGGGTTGATCCCGCCGTTGCCGCGTACGTTGACATACATAACACCCTTGTTAACTCTCTCTTCATGAAGCTGGGAACTGAAGAACAGAAGAAGAAATATCTGACAAAGCTCTGCACTGAATACGTAAGTATTGATGTATCAAATATAACCACAAAATTTTATCATAGACTAGACTACGAACTAAAACACGTAAATTCCAAAATGTTTCTGATAAAATGTTTTCTCTGACATTACTGTATAGCTATCCAGATAACGCAGATTAAAAAAACGCAGAAAGAAATGAAATTAATTTAATATCAAAATTTAAATCAAATAAGTCGAATAGCGACATTGTCGTCGAATTTGACATTTTTCTGTTTACATAATTTAGACATTCCATTGAAACATGTTATATATTGTAACCTAATTGTTTTTTTCTTTTTCGCTGGTATATCCGTTATATTAGGAACTATATCTTTAATGGCTAATTGATCATTATTGAGTGCAGATTTAAACATTTTGCCAAAGACGTGGCATATTGGTCATGAATACCTTTGCCTTTTTGTATTACAAAAAGATAGACGTAAAAAAGAAGAGAATCACGCGGGAAGTGTTAAAGTGATGTGGTAAATATTATCAGAGTTAAATGGAATTGCTAATGTAAATATAGGTTTAGTTTTAGTTTAAAAACATATATAATCATTAATTAGAGTAAAAAGAAAAAATATAATGGTTATTTTTGGTGTTTTCATCCGTCCATAAATAAACATTACGACAAAACAAGTCGACCGTAATTTATAAAACTACTCTCAAAGTACAAAATCCACTTAATGTTCAGATCAGGTTTAGGACAGAGAGTTTAAGGACCTCGAAACGGGTTTCTTTTGTACTCGAAATGACAAAAATTTCGTATAATATATAATTTGTTTTTTTTTTTTATTCACACACGTAGGTGTATTATTAACTACAAATTAAATTCAATAAAAATAATGTAAATACATTTTAGAATTTGTATTTTTAAACAAAGTAAATATAATGCTTTAGTTCACAAGTAGATTACAAGACGAAAATAGAGTCAATTACTGATGAATAAGAAATTAAAAATATTCTTACAAAGTCTGAAATTCTTGGCAAATGCATTCGTATGCGCTGGCGTTGCGGAGGGACGTTAATTTCTTCTGCATTTTCTACCGAATTTACCACGGGGAGTGCTCAGAAGAGTTGTTTGGAACAATTCCTGCCGCCGAGTTCCGTCATCGGACGACCCGACAGACCGCCAAGTTCCATCCACACCACCTCGATGGCTGGCAATCCTCAACCGTGAGGTTTTCGCGTAGCTTTCTACCGCGTACCGCCGCGTTGTGGAATGGTCTGTCCTCGACGGTATTACTAAACCGCTACGACTTACGAAGCGACTTCATCATCTCAAAGGCAGGCAACGCATCTGCGATTCCTCTGGTATTGCAGATGTCCATGGGCTTCGATGAACACCTTGGTGTTCCCGCTGCTCGTTTGCCCCCTTCTCTTATAAAAAAAGAGATAGATATTTTTATAGCATTATTAATTTTTTATTTTGAATGTTAGTGATAAATTTTGATTTTTTTATTTTGATTTTACACTGCTAAGAAATATTAAAAGTAGTTTTCAAATAAAAAATGTATTTTCAAATTCAAAATTATCGTATTTTAAAAAGCGTACATTTATCAAAACTTTATCTACATTGATTAAATGGTTACAAAATATCTTTTAGCTTTTTTATCGTACGTCGGATATAATGCGATTAGATTTATGTAATTTCTTACACCAATAAAAATACAGCTGCTTTTTTAAAAAATTGAAATATAACACTAATTTATCAAGTATCATAAAATGAAAAGATTATGCATTGTGAAAAAGACATGACTATTTAACATATTTTTTTTTATTTCTTTCATCTTTAAAAAAGTTACAATATTGTTATCTTCTAATAATACTATTAAAATAATTTGCTGTATTATAGTTTTTCAGTTTTCTTTGTAAATTTAATAATCAAAATACAATTTAGCCAGAATATTACTTTTAAATTATACGTTTTTTCCTTACAGGCGGGTAGTTTCTGTTTAACAGAACCCACTTCTGGTTCAGATGCGTTCGCATTGAAGACTGTCGCAAAGAAAGATGGCAACCATTACATCATCAACGGCTCCAAGATGTGGATCTCCAACTCTGATGTAGCTGGAGTCTTTCTTGTCATGGCCAATGCTGACCCTAGCAAGGTTAGTATAAAAAATACAGACGAGGACTTTAATTTCATATCCACGCTGTTAAGTTGATTTGTTACGCCAACTTATTTGCTAAATTATACCTCTTATACTAGTATGCGTCATTATGTGAAGACCTTAACAAAGATATATTTAGATATATTTCTGAACTAAAAAGACAGCGAGAAAATTATTTTTGCATTTCACAAACCAATTATTGGAGAAGGTTTTTAGGCTTTTTTTGCCCGCGACTCCATAAAAAAACTCTCCACTCCAAAAAAAAAACTTAATATGTAAGCCTATGTTTTCTTCCAGACTATATTCTACATCTAAGCCAAATCTAATCAAAATCCATTGAGTCGTTGTTGAAATACCTTCTAATAAACATCCATCTAAACATTCGCATTTATAATATTAGTAATAATTAAGATATTGTATAAACTTGTGTTGCAACGTAATATTTGTTGACCTATTCCTTATCGTTTTTGTACATGACGCAACCTAACCATGGCAATAATTTACTGTGTCAATATGTCAAATGAAATCTTTACTCTTTCCTACTATTTAAAAACAATTACTTTATTAACTATTGCCATAATCTATAATTTTTTTTTGCTTTAATGAATTTTTTCGATAGAATGACTTAAAGTACATGTTTTGTATAATTTATTATTTATATTTACATAAGTTTAAGGACGTACATACAACCAACCTTAGTCGATCTTGTACTTTACGATTTACCAAATCTAACTTCCTCGAAAATATTTCACAATTCCGTAAGTTTTTTTTATATTTTGAAGAAAAAAATCCAATAAATGGTACTTATTTACTGTGACATTGATCATAATGGCGCTGATGATATTCCAATAATCAAATGTAACCTAATCAGGGCTACAAAGGCATCACGTGCTTCATAGTAGAGCGCGAGACTCCGGGCCTGAGCGTGGCGAAGCCCGAGGACAAACTCGGAATCCGCGCCTCCGGCACTTGTATGGTGCACTTTGACAACGTACGCGTACCCGAAGAAAACATCCTCGGGGAGTACGGACACGGGTAGGTGTTGCCAGATTGATTCTTACAATGAAAACTCGCTGGTGTTGCCATTTGCCACTAAAATAAAATCCTTTACTTCAAAAACCCCATAAGCCCATCATTTTTCTGAGATTCATAGACAAGAGTGGGGCTAAAAATCTCAAGAATCCTAAATTTTTCCCCATAGACCAGTGATTCTCAACCACTGTGCCGCGGCACTTTTGTGTGCCGCCAAATTTTGCAAATATATAAAATGTTAATATTATTAAATTATATCATTTAAAAAGAAAAATATTTTCAACATGAATATATATTTAAATGCACAAAAAAATAAATTATTGTATTATTTGCACTCTGTTTCTTCGCATAAAAGAACAATGGCAGAAAATTTTTTGAAAAAAAAAAAACAATTAGCGTCTAGAAATGTCATATAGATACAATTAATTTTATACAGTTGATAAACTATTTATGCAGTGTGTTGTAGTAAGTAAATAATTTTTATCTTTTTCTTTGTGTGCCGCCAAATTTTGAAATCGTTAAATATGTGCGGCAACAAAAAAAAGGTTGAGAATCACTGCCATAGACAATCCACATGATTTAAGGTCCACATTATATTATTTTTCTGGTCTTTCTTGTCAGTTATAAGTACGCAGCGGGTTTCCTGAACGAAGGTCGCATAGGTATCGCAGCGCAAATGATAGGACTTAGCCAGGGTTGTATGGACGCCACCATTCCATACACACTGGAGAGGAAACAATTCGGAAAGAACATCTACTCATTCCAGGTGAGACTTGAAAAAACTTATTAAGACATTCACTGATGATTTTATCTTAACTGAAGCATTGAACGTGTTAACTTGATTTTCAGTAACTATATATTGAGTAAACATAATAAATGTCCTACAAAACAGAAGTAAATTCTCTTCTCGAAGAGTCCCAAAATTTCTTAAAAACAGGTCCATAACTTAACCAGAAAGTTTCTTTCTACTAATTAATTAGCAAATTACTGATCTATAAAAGGTTCATAATAAAATGAATTTACTGTACCCTTACAGGGTATAAGTTACCAGATAGCACATCTCCAGACGCAGCTGGAAGCAGCACGTCTACTCACCTACAATGCAGCGAGGCTCAAGGAGAATGGTTTACCATTCGTCAAAGAGGCTGCTATGGCCAAGTATTTTGCCTCAGGTAAAATAAAATTTCTCCATACAAAAAAGTCACTAAACCAAAAATTTCTCCATACTAAAGTCACTATACCTAAAATTTCTCCATACAAAAGTCACTATACCTAAAATTTCTCCATACAAAAAGCCACTACACCTAAAATTTCTCCATACAAAAAGCCACTATACATAAAATTTCTCCATACAAAATGCCACTATACATAAAATTTCTCCATACAAAATTCACTATACCTCAAATTTCTCCATACAAAAAGCCACTATACATAAAATTTCTCCATACAAAAAGCCACTATACCTAAAATTTCTCCATACAAAAGTCACTATACCTAAAATTTATTATTAGATCCCAAAGATGGCAAGATAGAATCTATCAAAATGACAAAACATATTCCCTACAAATGAGGCTGAAATTAAAAACCAATTTTACATTTAATAACAAAAATTGACTTAAAAAAAACATAATAAGTGTCCCACATGTTCTTCTAGACTATGATCTACATCTATTCCAAATTTCATCAAGATCCATTGAGCCGTTCTAGAGATACTTTCAAACATCCATACATCTAAACATTCGCATTTATTAGTAAAACTGAGCAAAAATAACAATAAGGTTTTTTTTTTAAATTAAAAAAAATTGATTCAAGTACTAATGTAATTTGATTACAGAAATTGCACAAACTCTAACATCGAAATGCATCGACTTTATGGGCGGTGTTGGCTTTACGAGGGACTTCCCGCAGGAGAAATTCTTCAGAGATGCTAAAATAGGCACCATCTATGAAGGAACCAGTAATATGCAACTGCAAACTATTGCCAAACTAATCGAAAAAGAATATAAACAGTAATTTTTTTTTACAATCTAGCAACATTATCAATCAGTGTTGCCATAACTTTAACATAAAAACTTTTGTATATTTTTATTGTAAATAAATTGATGTATTGACGACATAATTAGTTTTTTTTTTTAAATATAAACTAATTCCTTCCTCAGTGTTAATTTTATATCGATACTAGCTGTCGCCCGCGACTCCGTCCGCGCGCAGTTAAAAAAAAAATTAAAAATAGATGTTGGCCGATTCTCAGACCTACTGAATATGCTCACTAAATTTCATGAGAATCGGTCAAGTTGTTTCGGAGGAGTACGGGAACGAAAACTGTGACACGAGAATTTTATATATTAGATATATTATTTGGTCTAAATAGCTTATTGTGTGACATTTAACTCTTACAGTCACATGGATTTAAAAAAAATTAAGTGTTGAAAAAATGTGCAACTGATTTAGGACAGGTCTTATTCCAATAAGAAAAAAAAAATACTTTGCTATTTCCATTTATTCACAAATATTAATAATCCTACAGATGATTTTCATATAATTTACTTTGGATCATGAGGAAGTTTGAATCCAACCATTCTGGCTGTGTCTTCAACACTCCTTTCGCCTTTACCTTTAAACTCTGTATTGATCTCTTTATATTTTCTACAATTATGAAGATAGGCGAAGTAAGATTTGGCTTTGAAATGCATTTCATCAATAGCTTTGCAGTACTGCTGATCAGTTGTTTGATGTTTCCTATATTGCTGCAAAATATACTGAGCCATCTGGTTCTCAGATAATGCTTTTGTAGTACTCTGCTTTCTTAACTCCGATAATATCTTTCTCAGTGTCACAAGTGTCGGTTTGGTTGTTATGGACGCCATCTTTCAACCCTTAAAACAATTCAAATGTTCAATTTTTCAACCATCTGTGTTGTTATAAACTCTTCTGTATTATTATATTTAGGTTTGTCAGATTTGTTCCAAAAATTACTATCAACTTTAGATAATTTTCCCTCTTTAATGTAATGTACTGAAGTGTCATTAAATATGTCTCTATACTGAAAACTATTTTCTAAAATAATTTCATCGAGATATTCTGATAGTTTGTAAATATAAGGAACCATTTCTATTAGCATTCTACTTGGATGATTTACTAATAAAGATGCAAAACTATTGCAAAGGAGAATACAATTTTCTAAACGAATATCCCAGTTAGTCCAAAGAAAGTTGTTAGTTAACTGTTTAGGACAATGTGGAAGGTATACTAGGGTTATACTTTCGTCACATATTACATAACTTCCTTCATTATTTTCCTCAATAATTGACAGTCCTAAACGTTTAAGTAATTCACATTCTCCAACATAAAATATAGGATCATGAACTAACACTTTAAGGGGTTTAAAAGAATCTTTTAAACATAACAAAAATGCGAGCTGATAACGAGAAATATTGCACTCTCCCACATGCCCTAGACCGAAACAAACTATTTCTGATATATTTCTTTCGTTTAAAACTGTACTCACTGCTTTAAAAACGTCGTTGTAATATTGCGATCCTTCCAAATCTTTCACAGCGGATAACACTCGCCTGGAAGAATAACAAATGTCTTTAATACATAACCTAAAATTACCATTTATAATTGTAAACAATTATACTTACTGATAAGATTTTTCAACGTTAATTTCGTTTTCTTCTTTTATAAAATGTGAAGCTGTGTATGGAACTTTGGTCTGTTTATTCTTAGCCGAACGTTTTGAAGAAACTATTTGAAAACCATCGCTATCTATTTCTTGTTTTGACATTTTGATTTTTGAAGGCTTTCATCAGGCTAGTGATTTGACTTGAACGCTCTTGTCAAAATATATTTCGTCAAA
Source organism: Papilio machaon (assembly GCF_912999745.1). Lineage (NCBI taxonomy): Eukaryota > Metazoa > Arthropoda > Insecta > Lepidoptera > Papilionidae > Papilio > Papilio machaon. The sequence goes on along the minus strand of NC_059996.1, from coordinate 1,158,471 downwards.
GCTTGTCACAAAATTATTTAAAAATTTATAGTTTTTAGTTTTAAATGAAAATATAAAATATAAAATGCCAACTAGAAAACGATTTCTGAAATGCGAAATATGCGGGTTTCGTTCAGTACGGAAAATAAGCGAAAAAGGGATTTTATGGCGAAATTCCCTTTAGATGAGGACCGATAACAGTTTATTCAGGATTTAATTATTAAAAATATTGTAGATATAGTCATCATAAATGTAATTAGTTTCGTAAAGTTAAATTTGTGAATTTTATTTTGTGATAGTGATGTACCTAGTTTACTATTGATATTGTTAATTGACCGTACTATCGATAATTTATTTTACATAATGAAATGTTTGTCACCTTCTAATAAGAAATGAGTGCTATCGTATTAATAGTTCCTTTGCAGAGCTTGAAGAAATCAAGTCTGCTACAAATAAAAAAAGCACAGCAACAAGGCCTTGCCAAGTAATATTTTACATATAATGTTTTTGTAAAATAAACAAAAGATACATGCACTTCATTGGCGCCATTTCTGTCCAGCAAATAAACTAGATTGGGCTAGCAGGTACATGACAGTGCAACTGCCAATGAAGTAATTATTTTTCAAAAATCATAAAAAATGCAAGTAACTATACTAATACTAAATACTAAATAGTCGAAAGGGTTCACTCAAAAACAAAAACAAAATAAAAAAACGTATAATAAGCATAATGTAACCTTAGAAACTACGAGTATGACTATAGACAATTTTAAAATATTGTATTTTATATGAATAAATATAATTTAGTTTAAAAAAAATTATTTCCCTTTTGCTCATTTAGGTTTAATGTCATTAAATAATAATTTTATAATTACAAATGTTTCAACTTGAGCCTAAATGTGAATTTGTCTTAAATATTATTATTATTCAATATTGTTAGTAGGGGTCACCCTAACCATCCCATATTTTACCGATATCGATATCCAGATATCGATGATCAGTGCACTTCGCTATTGAGCTCTTTATGTTGGTATCCGTGTTTTTCTTCGTGCGTCAGAAAAATGAAGTCATTTATATTCTGGCAAGTATTTACCGTGCAAATTGAGAAAATGAAAATTGTTCTAAGTCCCGACTCTTACTACGAAGTATAGAGCGTATAAATTCGACCTGTCAAATACAGTGTTGCCGTTCCACAAATTGTAAAAAAAAATTATCGACATAAAATGTTAAGGTGAATTCCTCCCTTGGGGAACAGAACAGAACGCATGGGATCGTATTCCAACACCGTTGGTGTGTTTTTCGAAGGTTCTACGCGGAACTTGGACAGGAACTTGGCTACACACACTCGGGACTGCACCTTGGCAAACCGCATGCCTGGAATACATTTAATTTATTATTATTAACAAAGCATTGGATTACACTACTTATTGTCGTTGACTGTAATTGAAAGCAAATGTGACCCGATTTCAGGTCACGACACATAATGATAACCAACTTAGGTGATTATTATTAACAAAAATCAAACTAAAATGTGTTACATCTTAAGGTTGGGGCATGCATAAATTACGTCAAACGTGTGGGGGCAATCGACGAAGTGTGACAAAGAGAGGGAAGAGGTCTCAAATAATGTGACCTCACATTTAAAAATAAAATATCTATTATATCTATCTATTATAACAAGAAATTCAAACTACATCCCTAAGTATATACATACTAAAGAATAAAATAAAAATATTTGGTAATATATAAACTGTCTACATTTACACTCGCTGTACTATTGTTACCACCGCCTTTAATAAATGCCACCACACTGCGCGTTGCTGTCATTTCTTTGCAAAATAGCAAATTATGTGGGGCGGAGGTCCTGATAAATATGACCAGCTGTGTCAAAGACGGGGGAGGGGTCAAAAAATAATGAAATTCGTGTGACGTAATTTATGGTTGGCCCCTTATGGTTTCTAAAAATTCTTATTTGAAACTGATTCATAATTAAGCTACATTTGATAAACTGAATAGGAATAATAACGGTAAACAATATGATAGTCAGATGTTGACTCTTCAGAAAATAGATTCTTATCATTATTATCATTCTCGACATTTCTTCGATTTTATCATTTTTTATACACATGCTTTGTAAAATAATAGGTATGGTCACAAAGAACTGTAGTTTAAAGACTTCAGAAAATGTAAATAATTCGGCTGATTTTTTTTTTACTTACCTATGCAGTTCCTGGGTCCAGTTCCAAACGGTAAATAAGCACAAGAATGTCTGTCTTTCTCACTTTCAGGACTAAACCGGTCAGGGTCAAACTTCTCAGGGTTGGGGTAGTATTTAGGATCGTAATGGATACCCAAAACATTGACGAGTACAGTTTGTCCTTTCTTGATTGTAACATTAGTGCCTGGGATTATGTAGTCCATTTGAGCGTTGCGTTGTAAAGGATCTACAATTGGATATTTTCTTAATGTTTCATCAAATACTTGTTGCAAATAAGTCATTTCATTTAAGCAGTCATAGTTTATTTCGCCGTTGTATCGTTTGAGAACTTCGTCAACTTCCGCAATTACTTTATCTTGTATCTCAGGTTGTTTCGCTAGTTCATAAAATAAGTACGTCATGGTAGAAGCGCTAGTCTCGTAGCCAGCCGCATAGAACACGAAAGCCTGAGCCGCAATCACGCTATCAGTCAGTTCAACTATTCTCAGCTTTTCATTGTCCAATTTCTTCGTTCCTTCAATTGTTTTTTGTTGTCTCAACGCCAATATTAAATCCATAAAGTCCTTTCTGTTTGTCGGAACTCCACCTCTTTGTTTCACAACAGTTTGTGCGAGGTTATCGAAGAACGTGGTCATGTACTTGGGAAATATTGAACCATTAAACTTTTTCAATATACCAGGGAACATCATATCCAATTCCCTGGCATAACTCGGAGTAAAAATCATTTTATCTATTCTGTTTAAAGTATTGTACATATCTTCATCTAAGTCTAAGCCAAAGGCACATGCTGCGATAGTAGCCATTGTAAATTTCTGAACGAGGACATGTATTGGTTGTTCCGATTTTTTTGCTCTAAGGTTGTCGACATAGTCAACAAAGTGTTCACCTCGTTCAGTCATGAGATACAACATGTTCCTCAGTTTACCAGAAGTAAAAACTGGTGTAAATCTGTTCCTCAGCACTTTCCATGTGTCGCCATCAGCATGAAATAGGTTAAGTCCTAGTCCATCTTTACTAAATGAGATTCCTCTGTCAACGAATAGTTCAAAGTCTTTAATCATAACTTGCTTAATAACGTCCAAGTCACGCAGCAGTATACACGGTGTGGTCATTCTGTAAACACCAACCACCTTATCATTAGGATATGCATCGTAAATACTTTTGAAAACTAACGCAGCATGCTTGCTTCTGAATGCGCTGTCTTTAATATTGCCGAACAATGGCAGCGGTTTAGGTCCAGGTACATTTCTGTCTTTCCAGTAGTTGAAAGTCCTTGTAAAATAAAAGTATACAAGTGTAAATACACTCGCTAAAGTTAATAAAAGATAAAGCATTGTTCGACTGCGCACAATGACTGAATGACAACAAATCTAAAGACACAGATTACTTATATACGTACTTGTAGTTGGAATATGCTTGTCATGGTGACAAAAAGCAATGACTTGATAAAATTGTATCTCTAAATAAAATTAATACATCATCTGTGTTGTGCATATGTTTGTATTTCTTAGTAATGAAATATTTTTCAAAACAGAAAAGGTGTTGCCTTAGTTATCATTATTATTGTTTGGATAATATTTGAGACAAATGTATGTTCATATCTTTAAGTGATAATGTGTCCATCGCGCCGCCATCTTTAAATACTTATCATAAGAAGTTTTGATTACTTTCGCTGTTGAAGAACTTTGTCCGCACGAATCATAAATATATTCTTCATAGTAAAAGAAATATTAACGTCACAGTTCTTCGCCAATCGATTTTTAGTTTATTTTTTTATAACATAAAACAACGAAACTTAAAGGACAATGGGGACATTTTTATCGTGAGACTTTCCAGAATATTGACCGAAAAAAAAAATCAGTCGAATTGATAACCTCCTTCTTTTTGAAGTCGGCTAAAAAGAAAATCAACCAAATTCGCAGTAATTTTAACGTTTTTGAAATAGTTGGAGTATCGCTTTTTAATATGTTTTATATATAGTAATATTTTCAATCAATCTCTCTCAAAAAGGTTTACTTTCTCCTTTAACTTCTGGGTTTAGTATGAAGAGACCACGGACCTCCAATTACCACGGTCCTTACACCTGTCCACTATCGATTCTTCCAAAAACACACATCTACGCATATATGTTTTAGATGCTTTTAAATACTAAATAAGTATAAAATTAGATCTATGTACAAAACGTATTATTTAATATTTTATAACAATTTTCCATAGAGAAAATTTAATAATAAGCTGTCCCACGTGATGTATTTTTTAGCCGACTTAAAAAAGAAGGAGGTTATCAATTCGACTAAATTTTTTTTTATGTGTGTTATACAATGTACAAGTCAGTCTATGGTAATTTTTTAACAATACAAATACGCGATAGAGTTTAATTGATTTCCTCAGCTCGTTATGATTTAAGTGGTCATGAAAAAACAAATTTCCTTTTGTGGTTTTGATATATAAGTGTATGAATTTGTAATGGGAATATATAGACCATAAAAAATTGTAACAAAATACCAAAGCTACTTTACCAAAAATAATAAAATAAGATTAAAAAAAGAATTAAACTATACCAAAATTACAATTCTTCAACTCATTTAAATCGTGCCTACTGTTCAAAATGTATTGAAACCTCAAACTTATGGTATGATCATCAAATTCAAACCAGAAAATATTTGTTTACCAGCCAAATATATCACATAGTTTGTCTAAAAATGTACGCTTATCACCAAATATAGTTAACTAGCTTTTACCCGCGACTCCGTCCGCGCGGAATAAAAATAGAAAACTGGGTAAAAATAATCCTATGTCCGTTTCCTGGTTCTAAGCTATCTGCCGACCAATTTTCAGTCAAATCAATTCAGCCGTTCTTGAGTTATAAATAGTGTAACTAACACGACTTTCTTTTATATATATAGATTAATGCCAAATTAGTTACATCTCGCTACTTTACGGCGCCTCCCGAAGACTTTAGTTAACGTTTTATGGTAGTATGGGTCAAAAGTTAAGAATTTATTCTTCCTCACGAATTCTTCAGAGTGAAATTTAAAAATAAGTTACCCCTGCATATTACATGAAACAACCAGTCAATCAATAGCCGGTCCAGATGTTTCGAAGATTAACCTGTACAGACGCGGATTTGCCGACAAACAAAAATTTTAAATGTTGATTTTTCGTTATACACAACGCAAATACACCATGTTGTAACAAATACATCAATGTATTTATTTACACATTAGTACATTTTTTTTATTATTAGGTCACATACAGACAGACAGACATCTTATTACATACAGACACTCCAATTTTATTATTTAGGTCAGCGGGCTACAAAATTGTTTATTGACTCATACTAAAATAGGAATTAAATTCTTGTAATACTTAGGTACAGTTTTTAGCTGTTCATGACGATTTTTTTTTGTATATACTTATTATATATTAGTATTTGGTGATATATTTTATTATTTGTGGTGATTGCTTCAATAATATATATAAATTTTGTCATTCGTAACATTAACTAAAAACTTACAAATGAATTACTAAAAGTAGGAATTGAAAAATGTTTTCGTCGAAAGCTGATAAGTCAAGTAATTTTTGAGTTAATGTTAATTGAATTGGAAATAGTACTATTTTACTGTTTTCCGATTCGAATAACCTTACTTTTATTTCATCGATTAAACCGACCCTTTCAAAAACATTGTTGAGGGCCCAACCATTGTAAAGTAACGAACATTTTTGTTTAAAAAAATCAAATAATACGACGATAAGACTTTAGAATAAATTACAACTATATATCCCTGATAATGGATAGATATAGAAAATAGGTTACCAGGTCATGTTTAGTCGAGACGACCCTACTGATTTCTTTATCTGTGAGGGACAAACTAAAGAGTGTCATAGATAATAGGTCTATTACCTATGAAATTACTGTTCTGCAGTACTGGCCAAATCAAAATAATTTTTGTTTGGCTAAGAGTTCTAATTTCAAATTTATTTTAATTAAATATAAAATGGAATTCTTTTTCCAAAAGTAGTCATTTGTTTAATGATTAGTGTTACATTTTCATCGCATTTCAATCTTCTTCGTCATCATGAATACATAAAAAATTTGAGTAATTATGGAATATGAGTACCGTCGTGGCAGCAACACGGTACAAGCGGCACGCAACATCAACGGCATTTACAGAGCTAACACTACAAACCAACGCACCACCTGTTATTGGTTTGCTCGATTCCGTTCTGGAAATTTCGACCTGGAAAATGAAAACTCGCGGTCGCCAAAGATTTTGGTCGACAATGATGAATTAAAGGCGATTGTGGAAGCTGATGATACACAATCTACGGCTGAATTAGCAGCAGCTTTCGACATTAGCGTCAAAATAATATTGGTCCATTTGCGTCAAATTGGCAAGGTAAAAAAGCTTGACAAATGGGTGGGATATGAATCGCGACGTGCCTTGCACTGCTCAACAGACACACAAATGAAGGAGTTTTGAGCCGCATTGTTACCTGCGATGAAAAATGGATTCTGTTTAATAATCGCAAGCGCTCAGCAAGTTGGTTGGATCCTGGTTCAGCACCTAAACAATGCCCTAAACGAAAACTTACCCCTAAAAAGTGACAGTCACTGTTTGGTGGTCTAGCGCCGTTGTGATTCATCACAGCTTCTTACCAAACGGGCCGAGCATTACTGCAGATGTTTACTGTAAAGAATACAATGTTGGAGAAGCTGGCACATCTCCAACCAGCATTGGTCATTCGCTCGTCTCCGCTGCTTCTGCACGACAACGCGCGACCTCATACTGCGCATGAGGCGGTCTCCAAGTTGCAAGAACTGTTGTTGGAAGCTCTTCGTCCTCAGCCCTACTCACCAGACCTTGCGCCTACAGACTACTACTTTTTACAGAATTTGGAAAATTTCTTGACGGGAAAAAATTCAATACCCGAGAGGCAGAACAAAATGCCTCCCGTCCAGCTGATTTCTTTAAGATGGCATCAATAAACTGCCACTGCGTTGGCAAAGATGCATTGATTGCATGGATGATTACTTCGATTAATACAAATAAAAATACATGAAAAAAACTTGAGAGGTGTCAAGGGACACCTTGATGGAACGAAGTTCCTTTCAATTAATTAGTGAAGGAATTGTAATATTTTTTTTTTATTTTTTTTTAAGTCGCGACACCACACTGTTTAATGCGAAATAGAAATGAAAATATCTGGCTTGCTTTCTATAAGAGAGAGAGAGACTTGCTTTCTATAAGAGACAGAGAGACAGACAGAGAAACATGCGACGCCGCACAGCTACAATAGCTTACTATAGCAAAAAGTGTCGTGACAACTTTTCGTAAGAATTTTTTCCGTCTAGCCCCCTTTCACAACGCGCGATAAGGAACTTCGTTCCAAAAATCGTTTAAATTTTTTCATACAAAACGGCAATTTCTTAGGTAAAGACCTAATATTAAGAGGACCCGATATAACAAACTATAGATTGACAAACTTATCTGACCCGTTGAGCACAAACGACACACAAATTAAAATATAGTCAAACAAGGACATTTGACCCGATAAGAAAACGCTGCTATCGTAGTTAGTACTGTCAGTAAATATGTAAAACCTATATGGGTATCTGAAATAGCACAAAATGCATTATAAAGTAACAAAATAATGTCATGAAAACCCTTTAAAGTTAGAAAGTTCTCTTTTTTCTTGTAACATGTCTATATTGTATAATTATTGTTATTTCGCAGTCGGTGTCGGCCGAAATAAATAAGTGACATTTTGTATGTGAGATGTCTTAGGCTGAAATTTATAGTCGGTACTTGGACTTTGCTTAGACTTATCTTACGAGTTTGAAATTTATAATCACATGCTAAGCTTACCTTAGACGTTTGCTTAGCAAATGCTAAGTCACCAAAATCGTTGACTTAGCGAAATCTGACACGTTTCTCGACTACTTTTAAATTCGTATAATATATGCATCCGTAATTGCAGATACGTTGCCTACATATAATCGATGGAGGGACAGAAAGGGTATATTTACCCTTCCTAGGCATCCACTCCTCCGTCAAATCCTCTTCCCCTTCCCATCCTTTCCTTATAAGAAAAGGGTGGAATAATGAAGAGGACTAAACATAGGCCTCAGATACGCCCATTCATCAGACGAAACAAGGAATTACTTCCATTTCCGCCTGTCTTCTGTGTGGTCGTGGTATTTCACCGGGCGAGCCGACCCATTCGTGCAAAAGATATTGTTGTTGCTGGTGTTTACCACTGTTCTAAGATTTCGAAGGAGTTTACTAATAGGCATTTGGCATTATATCAATATGGATTTGTCATTGTTATGGTTGTTTCGGAGTATGTGAGTACTTTGAACCTTTTTTATATATTTTGGATTCACCTGATGACCACTCCGTATCCAAGGATTTTGTACCTGCCTACTTTACAAATACTTCTTTCTCGCTTCAAAGGATTTCAATTTTGCTTACGACATGGATTGCTACAATAAAATAAACAAACAAAAACCATATTCTGAACATTTAAGATGAAATATATTTGTTAATATACATATATATTTATTAAGAATATTGTTCAGGCCATGCAGGTTGTTAGTGCTACCCGATTATTCCAATTTGCGTATATAGGTGGATAGGGAAACGTATAAATTGCGGTAGAAGTTGACTCAATTTTCTTGAAACTTTATTTATGATGACGTACAGTGGAAATATCCACAAACAGTCTACAACAGAAAGAAGAAAATTAGTACAAAAAATAATACCAAAGAAAAAGGTTTCTTCTAAAGTATACATGATTATTTTTATTAACAGAAAAATAAATATAGTATTACTTATTGCCGGTACTGATCATATTTACCTGTTGATGCGATGTTCCAAGCTTGTTAATTTTATCTATTCGAGACAATATCCAATTTGTCCGTTCAATAAAATCCATTCGAAAATCTTTGTTAGTTCGTTAGCCAAATCCAAATGAAAGATAAAGTATGGAAAGCCCATAAGAATACGAGTCCAGGGTAAACGTCAAAGGATAGAATCTTTGTATGTCCAGGTAGATAAACCAAAATCCAGAAGAAATGCATAAAATGGATCTCTAGTAACCTCAACAATAACAAAATTGAATAGGTTATGGGTTTGACGTTGTCATTTACTTTGACAAGTCAAATAATCTCGTTCCGTTCTACCGTATACCTAACCATAATTTTGCAAAAGTGTTAATTTAAAAATGTTAATTTCGTCGTTTTGCTTATAATTTCGATAGCAAATTATAAATAAATACAACTATTCGATTAAATTAATAAGTTAAATGATATATGGATCATGTATTTTAAATATATTTTTTCTAAGTACTGAGAAGTACCAAGAAGATAATGTGCGAATAGAAACTTTGTAAAACTCTGTTGCTTAGCAAAATCACTGTTGCCACCTCGGCTACTTCAAAATATGCTTAAAGACCTGTTATAATATGCCTAAATATACTATCTTTTCAAAAAGTCCTCCAAGTATTAAATGTGGCCTATTAAAGTGGATCTGCTATACTCGTTTTTATGAATGCCGAACTAAATTATATAAAAAAATATAAAATTATTACTTTGTGATTTCTTGAATACGTCTAAAATGCATCATGTTCATTTTTAAATTCCATTTATATCTATATCAGTTAATATGGTAATAAAAATAATGATATATGCTAAATGAAGAAAAATGTGCAAAACGTACTAAAATTCTGCCAAATTTTGCATAAAATATGCTAAATTGGCAACACTGACAAAATCTCAGCCCAGAACGACTATAAATTCGAATCTGAGATAACTTTAAGCAAATGCTTAGATGAGTGTGCCATAAGATAAACCTAAGTCAAGTCGGAGCTAAGTCCGAGTACCGACTATAAATTTCAGCCTTAGACATATAGTTACGTTTATGTACCTACTTAGGCCGAAACCGACTCCAAAATAACAATAATTATACAATACCAGAAATACAAGAAAAAAGAGAACTTTCTTACTTTAAAGGGTTTTCATGACATTATTTTGTTACTTTTTAGTGCATTTTGTTTCGAGATTGTTTTTATTTTTGTTTGAACGTTTTAGTTAGTAAGTTGTTTTTTGTCTGAAAGAACACATAGATTACTTATAAGGTTGTTTTTTTAATTCCGACGCAGGCGACGGCTAGTAATAAACACATTTCTTCTATACCAAGATTTGTTTATAAACTTAATTAAAATTGACTTCATGGGCGCCTGCGAAATTTTTATAAGCAATTCTAATTATTGAAGTAAAAATTGAAATTTAGTGGACACAGGCTGGAAAAGAATATTGACATAAATTAATTTGTTACAAATTTACTAAGACAATTAATGGGCAGGCGGATTAATTATATTATTTTGTGATAGAATTATAACGCTGATATATTAATATACTTTCAGCCAGTTACGGTATATCGAAATCTTTCCATTTAGAGTGTAATTGTTCTACTTAGAACACGCAAAAACTGGTTAGATGGGAAAAATTACGTTATCTATTCGTGAGTGAAATATTTTTGCATTGATTGCATTTGATAACATCAACAGACGTAATGTCTTGCATCAGTGTGTGATAATTTATTTTCTGCTGTAAGATTATTACATATTTAGGAATTTATGATATAACACACAGTAATAAAGAAGCTTGTTTTTACGATGTCCCATATTTTTATTGTAAAATCTAAGAATCAAGAAAAGGAGTGTATTTTAATTTCACGTTTTAAACAATATAAATAGTAAAAGACTAAGTTAAGTGATACTATCCATTTTTGCACATGTTGGTTTATTTATTCGTTGTCATTCCTGTATCCGTTTTTAGATGTTCCATTGTTTGGAGCGTGTGTCACCACGTTCTTTGCTGATTGATATATCGGCATCCAAATTAAAGTCTGGACATAATTGTAATGTATTCGTAGCATATAGAAATTTATTTTTTAACACTAAAGAGGTTTGCTATACGTTTGAAATTTAAAGGTAACCTTAAAGTGCGAAAACTAATTTTAAGACTTTATTTGATGTTCATGTTTTTTTTGAATAAAATATTTGTGTAATTTTCTTACACTTATTATCTCGGTTCGTTGATTAATTATTAGTTACATATACTATTGAATGAATAATATATAGATATGTTTATATTATAATTAAACATACCTACAATCTATGTATTCGTTAGCTTGTATGGCAAACACAATGTCTGTTCAATCACTGTATTGAATATTAACAAGGGCCTTGATATTTTGGAAAGCGATGTAACGATATGTTTATGAAAGAGACAAATGAATACATGAAACTTAGATATGAAGTTTAAAATTACGTCTTATATCACACTCAGAGTTCTTTCATGGTAACGTAAGCTGTTCTTTAGTGTACCTATATATTAGTGACAGAAGTCAATCTGAGTAAAATATAAGTAAGACTAACTGCCGATATTTTTTATTTTTCTCAAAGTAAATGTCAATAATTATACGTTTAGGTTTATCTAGTATTTTGTTATCACCGATAAATCTATATTAATGTGATGTGTTTTATTGAACGTTTTCAAGAGCCAGTCCTACGTCAATAGCTTTATCATGATAACTGTGACGGAAAACTTTTTGGAATAAAAAATTAACTTCATTTCATAAACTTACCTTAATTTTTTTTTATTTAGATTCTTGTTTTTCGTCGCTGCTGTCTTTCAGTCTGGTCGTGGTCATCAAGAATAGGAGACCAGTTTTACGATGTGCAGCCACTCCTCCCTAGTCACTTCCTTTTTCGTACATTCGTGCAGAGAGACAGCTTATTTAGTTTAGTGGTACATTAATTTGTAAAATCAGCCAAAAGCGAAGAAGAGCAACTGGGAGAAATTAAAAAGTATATTACCTTTATTACTTAGGGGAAAACTACGAATTGAATGTCATATAACAGTTACTAGACACATATTTTAGCTTTAGGAAGTCAGAATGGAGTATACAGTTTATTTAGTATGAGATATCTATACTAAATGCTGCTTAAACAAGCATTAAAAGCAATTGATTGCGTCATATAAACATATATTAACCATCAAAAGCTCTCCAGTCATTCGAGCAAGAATGTGATAGTTTATTTCCAAGTGTGTCAAGAGTTTACCAATTCCCACAGAAACGTCCTTGATCAAGTATTTAGGGTATAAGAGTATGACAAAGAGGACCGGTCGGTGTGTGGCATACGAAGTGTCCATTGTCGTTTGTCCATCGCAACTCGAATGGTAGCCGAGTTTGAGTGGAATTCAAATCACGCCAATGTATTGGTTCCAACTTACCGTAACGCAAATAAGGCACAATAACAAGGATGACTATTGTTTTGTGATTGTGAGGATTTGTCCTGTTTATTTCGGCATGGGTTAACTTACTAGAAAGAAGTTTTTAAAATCAAACCGACGGTGGACATAATTGTTGGACGAATGGACGCATTAAGTGAAAATCCGAACCTTACAGATTACCAATGTAAAAATATATATGTGACGCTGAGAAAAAATGAAAAGAGCGAACCGAAGCAAGATATTGAAACAGTAAAAATATATAATAATTAAAAGAAAAATAATCTGTTTATAGAAAACCTCTTATTTTGTTCTTCATAATTAAAAGAAGTAAAATTAAAAAAGACCAATCTTTTGGTCAAGACGATTCAAACGAGTTCAAACTGGATGAAGTTGTGTCGTTTTATTCGAAATCCCTGTGGCCACCTTTCAGCTCCATCATCAGATCAGCATCGTCACCATAATATTGTATTGTTATCGATTTAATAACCAGGAATTAAATCAAATTAAATTTGAAAGATTTGTTGACAAACATCGGGACAGGTGAAACTAAATAAATGCTTGTAAAAATGTAAAACTCCTGAAATTTTTCCTACTTTAAAATCAGGGAAATTCTCTTATGAGTACTTTAATATATAATTACTAATTTTATTTCTTTAAATTACATTCAATAGGTAATCAAAACTACTAGATAAGTATATTTTAACCCTTCGCTAATTTATGCATATCTAAATACTCTTCTCAAGTATGGTTCCGTATTATAAATATGTACTGCTTTGTGCTTATATAAGGTATCTTTATGCAACATGTTAGCGCATAGAATGTTTCTCACCACAGGGGGTGTTGTTAATTAGGTAGACTTAATTATAATCTTAGATCTAACAGCTATCTTTACTCTTACAAGATTATCATACATTTAATTTCCATATTTAAATTTATATAATATATTATTGGCACTACTTTATACACTTTTCTTCCAAGTGGGCAAGTAATTTATTCACGCAAGATGAATTTTTATGTTCGCTAGACTACAATACTAATGGGTTGTTTTTACTGGTGAATAGACTATAAAAATTGCTACCTCTTACACTGTTAACTATTTCTATTTTTTATTAATTTAAACTTTAACTAGTATATTGTACTCCCAATTTTTTTGAGTTGTCGCAAAGAAGTAAAATAGTAACAATATACTGCCAGTATCTATGCTTTCCCCATAGACATATCCTGTAGGCTAAACGGGAGCACAAAAGTGAGATAAAAGACCTCTTTTGGTGCATTTTGTTGAGGTAAATTCCCTCAGTGTTGCCATTTATAATGATGTTTGAGTAATAATATTTCGAAAATCAATTTTCGATTGGACGTCAAACTTGTATGAAACACTGCATTTAGCTATAGGTTTTATGTTTTTCCTTAGGTTTTTTTAGTAGCAATCGTCTAAACTTTTTTTTCAATTATAATATAACTACTAGAAGTCCATTACATGCTTTCCTACGTATGTAATTTAAAATTTTTCATAAACTATATTCCTTAATACATTTGGTTAAATAGTAATTTACTTCTGTACTTAAAAGCAAAGTGTAATTAGCTTAATTGAGTATTTTAATTATTTTAATGAATGCATATGTACACCTTTATGAGATTTGTCAGAGATTATCTGACATTACAAGAACAACTACAAGTGCATAAGTGGGACTGTCCCACAATACATACAAAATTTGGCAGCCTTACAATACGAGTAGTCAGTAAATGATATTATTAAACCAAAGCGTTTAACAACAGGACGACTCGACACGCTCCTGTCAGAAAAGCGCGCGCAAAAGATTTTGTTTTTAGCCGACTTCAAAAAGAAGGAGGTTATCAATTCGACTGTATTTTTTTTTTTTTTTTTTTTTTTTATGTGTGTTACCGCGAAACTCCGCCCCTGGTGGTCCGATTTTGATGAAAAATATTTTAATCGAAAGGAAGTGCTTGCAGGTGGGTCCCATTTTTTTGTTTTTTTTTTTAAATAACTAGAAGACTAGTAGATTTTGAATATAGCTTCAAAATTTGTTGCGTAAATTAGGGACATTTTTGCTTTCAGCGCTTACGTAGGCTAAACTATAGGACCTACATAAAAATGATGTATGGCGAATTGTAGCTCTTTAAATGTGCTAAATAAAAGTCCGCGATAGCATATATCTATCTTTTATAGTTTTCTCACAATAACCATTTTTTTCTTCAGAAACATCAATTAAATTCATGCCCTATTTCCGACGCTATTATTCGAGTTCAGTATTAACCCTTATGTAAATAAACATGTTCATTATCAAGAGAATTTAATGTAGATTATATTTGCAATTGAAACTATATCATTCTGTCTAATAGTTTAGGAGATATCGTAAGAATAAAATTACGCGGAAACGAAAAATGCTACACGAAAAGCACAATTTTGCTTTCTGGGCTTACGTAGGTCAAACTATATGACTTACATAAAAATGATGTATGGAGTAATTATAGATCCTTAAATTTGCTAAATAAAAGTCTTCGGTGGCATATATCTATCATCTATGGATGTCTCACAAAAACCATGTTATTGTGAACAAACTTCGATTAAAATGCACACGAAAAACAGCGTCGTAAGCTTACGGCGCTATTATATTATATTCGATATGAATCCTTATCCAAATAAATATGTTTGATGGCTAGAGTATTAAATGCAGATTACATTAGCCTTTAAACTATGTAATTCTGATCAATAGTTTGGGAGATATTAAATAATTAAAAACTACGCGTATTCGAAAAATGCTAGTGCGGCGCGCGGCTGGACAAAATTAAAGGCACGCTACGATGTATTAGTTCGGTAATTTTCAATTTGTATACCGATTTTGATAATTATTTCATTGTTTAAAGGATAAGTGGTTATCTGCTGCATTCTAAATTAGTTTTTGAATTGAAGTACACACATATCAAATAGGAAAGTCCTTTTCTTTATTTGTCTTATTTATGTCTTTATATGTATTAAGGAAATTTGTAATTGAACTTCAAATTCACTAAAAATTGTGAAATAAAACAAAAATTTTAAGAAAAAAAAATAGCCGACTTCAAAAAAAAAAAACAATCTCAAACAAAATGCACTCAAAAGTAACCAAAAAAACCAATTTCAAACAAAATGCACTCAAAAGTAACCTAAAAAAACCAATTTCAAACAAAATGCACTCAAAAGTAACATAAAAAAAAATTCAAATAAAATGCACTAAAAAGAAACAAAATAATGTCATGAAAACTCTCTAAACTCTAGTAATTAGTAGTAGGGGCTCAGTTTTCCGCAACTCCACGACAAGCGCGTATTTTGCGTGTCTCTAAACTCTAAAGAAAGTTCTCTTCTTTCTTGTAACATGTCTATATTGTATAATTATTGTTATTTTGGAGTCGGTTTCGGCCTAAGTAGGGATATAAACGTAAGTATGTCTAATACATCTCAAATATAAAATGTCACCTATTTACTTCGGCCGACACCGACTGCGAAATAACAATAATTATACAATATAGACATGTTACAAGAAAGAAGAGAACTTTCTTTAGAGTTTAGAGACACGCAAAATACGCGCTTGTCGTGGAGTTGCGGAAAACTGAGCCCCTACTACTAATTACTAGAGTTTAGAGAGTTTTCATGACATTATTTTGTTTCTTTTTAGTGCATTTTATTTGAATTTTTTTTTATGTTACTTTTGAGTGCATTTTGTTTGAAATTGGTTTTTTTAGGTTACTTTTGAGTGCATTTTGTTTGAAATTGGTTTTTTTGGTTACTTTTGAGTGCATTTTGTTTGAGATTGTTTTTAATTTAACATTAAATCCAAAGACAATTGTGGAACTTTCTATAAACTAGTCTATGCTTTGTTTATATGTTTAGATACGTGTAATTAATTCCGTTCTCGTTATTTTTATATAACAATTATTCTAATGTGCCGGTATGGTAAGAGATTTGTTTTGAGTTACCATTTAGTTTGAACGCACTGGAGTTTAATGACGGTAGTGTTGTGCGAATTTATTTGTGTATTCAGTGTTTAGATTTAATTGAAAAAAATGGAACGTTACGTAGTAAATAGACATTCGAAGAAGCGTAAAAGTAACGATGGACTTTTATTAAAATGGAGGAAGAAATACAACAATTTGAGAAAACGTTCCTGGGTCACCAATGGATATGATTTAAATGTAAGTTATTTTTCAATATAATTTGTATTATGTATGTATAATAAGGTAATAATAATTACCTAAATAATGTTTAATATTATCACTATTGTAAATCTATATTTTTCATGAATTACCAACAATTTTATGTTATTTGACAAAACATTTTGGTATTGTCCATTTTTTTTGACAAGTTACATCTATGATAGTATGAATAATAATGATGGATGTTTGTTAGATGGTCTCTCCAAAACGGATTTTTGTAAATCGTCGGACGGTGTCACAGGTATAAGCTAGTTAATAATAAACCTGATAACCAAAGCAGAAAATAGGAAAGTCTCATTGATTTGACTGGCTACTTTATTGAATGTGCACAATTAAGTAAAACTGGGGTCGATTTGTCTGTAATATCGTACAAGTACAGTAGAGCCTTGATAATCCGAACTAGCAAAAACTAACCCCTGTTCGGACTCACGAAGCGTTCGGATTATAGTATGTAAGGAGAAAAAAAAAACATTTTTATTCTTAAAATAGTGTTTAATTATATACATAGTTTAAGAGGTACAGTAAGCAATGAGCTGGGCTTTACATATTGACCTGGGAACGCTCTTATTACAAGCAGCGTAAGGACTACAGTCGTAATGCAAATAAAAAGCCCGGCTCGTTGCTTACCGTACATTTACATAATAATTAGGTACCATAAAATACGTAAGGTGTAAATTGTCTATTTAGTCATAAACTGATCTATTTTAGTTTGGCGAGTCCTGTTGATGGACCAGAAAAAAGCTTTGTCCCTCAAGTTACGTAGCATCATCTTTTCCGATAAAGACAGGTCATTTTCTTCAGCCCACTCCAAGCAAGTGTTCAAAGATGATATGGCTTGTGAATGAGTAATTTTCTTGACATTTGAAGCAAAATAATCTTCAGCTAAAGACTCGTCATTCTCTTGCGTTATTTGGGTTATGATCTCATCATCAGTTATAGGATCTGTGCAATTCTCCTCTTCACTCATGGACAAGAAAGTGGAAATGGTTTCTTGAACCATCTTTATAACCTCAAAAAACACGCCGCGCACGAGTACAGAGCAGAAAAACGTAGAATGGACGCGCAACGTGGCAGTCGTAACTGCAGACTAATTAATAAACAACTTAGCAGCGAGGCGAAGGCGAGGAAGTGGGGTGGGGTATGCAGTTCGGATTATAGCGACGTTCGGATTAGCCTGAGTACGGATTATCGAGGCTCTACTGTATTATAAATGCGAATGTTTAGATGGATGGATGAATGTTTGAAGGTATCTCCGGCTCAACGGATCTTGATGAAATTTGGCATAAATGTAGAACATAGACTGGAAGAACCCATTCCACTTATTATGTTTCTTTTTTAATTATGCGCGGACGGAGTCGCGTGCGACAGCTAGTATGTCATAAATCGATACTTTTCTATGTATTAACTAATCACATTATATGTTTATTATATTATAACAAGGGTATTACATTACATCTTCGTCAATGTCACAAAGTCACGATCCGGTCGTTTAGATAAACCGTTACATATCACGGACATGCAGCATTTTCTACCTAAATTGATACAAGACACTTTATAGTAGATTTATTTAGATCAAATCTTACTAATATTATAAATACAAAAGTTTAAATGTATGGATGGATGGATGGATGTTTGCTAGAAGGTATCTACAAAACAACGGCTCTCGATACAGCACAGAAATAGAATTTATCAAGAGTAAGTGTAAATAAGACGTGAAAAGTAAAATGAAACCTTGTTTCTATGATTGCACCATTTCAACTTTATCTATATATAAAAGAAAGTCGTGTTAGTTACACTATTTATAACTCAAGAACGACTGAATCGATTTGACTGAAAATTGGTGGGCAGGTAGCTTAGAACCAGGAAACGGACATAGGATAATTTTTACCCCGTTTTCTATTTTTTATACCGCGCGGACGAAGTCACGAGTAAAAGCTAGTTTGGAATAAAAAATGCTCTGCTCTCTGGTTCCGGTCTTCGTGTACGGCACCTTTATTCGTGTATTGGTGAAAACTGTATGAAAAGTTATACCTAAATTATACCTATCATCGATAAATTACTAGCTGTCGCCCGTGAAGCAGTCCGCGCGGAATTAAAAAAAAAAACTTAACAAGTAGCCTATGTGTTCTTCAAAGCTATATGTGTGCCAAATTTCAGCCAGATCCGTGCAGCCGTTCTGGAAATACCTTCTTACAAATAACCAGCATTCAGCATTACATGATGGTTGAGTGACAAGAAGCAACGCCTATGCCACTAGTTTTCAATTTATAACTTTTCCGTAATAAACAATATCGAAACATGCTTATTAAACACGAAAGCATACAATTACTGTGGCGTAATGGTTCGTGAAAAAACTCATTAGTTGCATACATATAAAAAGCATAAATAATGACGAAATTAATCGAAATTCATTTATTCAGGTTCCATTTGCGACTTAAAATTCGTTGTGATATCAAAAAAAAAAAATTAGGACCATAAAAAATTTCACCATTTGTGGATCGTCCTCACGCACGGCGGGAAGGGACCGCGTACTGTGGAAGGCATTGGTAAAGGCCTATCAGCAGTGGGCAGATAAAGGCTATTGATGATGATGATCATAATTGGTTGCACGACAATCATCGAAAAACCGACCCCACAAACTTAAGTTATATCTTTCCAGAATTTTAACAATTTATGCTTTTCGAGTTCTTTTAAAACGTTTAGTTACATAGACCGATATTATCTATTTATATTTCCATCCAGAATAACCTCACAAGAACTATCCATGCACGGCAAATTAAACCTCCATAATACACTACTGTTATAGTTTAAGAGACATAAACGAATAGAACGAGATAGATAATAAGATGCCTTTTAAATCAGGAGGTAACTTTATTGAATCGGACAACTGGAACCAGCACCAGTATTTGTACATTATATCACAAACTAGAAGTACTTGTATGTTAATATATGAACTGGCTTGAATACTCTTTTTCTTCAACATTCACCTATTAGATAATACAGGTAAAAGCAAAGAAATATTTCAATAAACAAGTTCTAAGCGTACATAAGAGAAATTAATAATTACATGACGTTACTATCTAAAATTACAGCAGCGATCAGCGATCGAAGAAAAAACTCTGTAATTAAGAAACACTTTAACAACAATATTTAGTTATTAAGAGAAACATTAAAGTGTAGTAAATTTATAGTTAAAATATACAAAAAGGATGAACGAAAAAGTTGTTTATATCTCATAGGAGTATTTCTTTTATGTTGTTCAAGAGTCTATCATAGTTAATTAAATTAGTGAAAGTGTTGATTGGACAGGTTATAAACTTTTTAATAGTCTGTTTAATATCAATGTATCGTAATCGTCATAATAACAACATGCAATAGATAATAGTATGGACTTTAATAAAACATAACCTCACTTTTATAAACGCAACCTGGACAACCATATCACCCTTTACCCTTTAAGACTTATAATCTACATCAAGTGGTTGTCAGATTACCTCCTTTGTCTACAAATCTAGGTTGTAATGTCATAGTATACGTAATTTATATTGAATTACACATTCTTTACTCACTTGTAACATGTTACAGAATTGTGTCACTCGGTTGAAAAGAACATATGTTACATACAAATTAGTTTCAGATACAATAACACACTAACCGCATTAACTTTTAAGGTTATTTACATATAACTACGAACGATTTTTATTAACAATATTTATTATTCTAAGTGCCTAGACACTTTCTCCCGCCATTTTGTACGCTCCGAATTCGGCTTGCGCATGCGCGCCAGTGCGTAACAAAATGTTTCCTTTTAAAAACTGTTTTGCATACGAGAAATGTTATTGTTAATTATATTAAGTGAGTTTAAGAGAAAGTTTTCAATTTTTATTAATTAATTTTGACACTTTTATCGATGTTATTTATTTTATGCATACACATCGAAAAAATGAATGAAATGGCGTTGCTTCGTTGATAACGAAAAACCAATTTTAAAAATATTTGACTGTCACAGTATGTCTGCCGCAAAGCCGCGTTTGTTGACATTGACTGTGTTGACGAAGTCGCTGGCGATCACTAGTATTTTCATAAAATTTTATAAAGGTTTTTTTAAACCATATTTTTATTTTTAAATGTACAAGTTTTTACTTAATGTGCGAAACCATTGTTTACAAATATAGGCTTTGATTACGTTTCTAAAAAGGCGATATATGTTAGGAAATAGATTCGATTGTTTGTTATTTCGTCTCGTTAGATAATTGTTGTCATTCAATTTCAATAGTACGTAAACAAGTAAGAGTATGATAACATAAATATTTAATAAAAATTATTGAATTAAGAAGGAGAAATATTACAGATTGCGATGTAAGTCGTAATTATATTCACTAAAATAAACAAATCTGATATTTCGTTGTTGATCGTTTAAAAAAAATCATCACAATAGTTTGGATGGATGGATGTTTTGTCATTAGATCCAGAATGGCTAAACGGATCTGGATTGGAACAGAGGTAGTTTAAAATCTGAAATACACTACTAATAGATTTATTTTATACCACGCTGACAAAGAAAAAAAAATAGAAATTTTGATTACAGCGACATGTTCAAGCTTATTTTTTTTTATGGATAAAATAATAGAAAGGATATTGGGAATATCTTATTAATATTATAAATGCGAAAGTTTGGATGGATGGATGGATGTTTGCTAGAAGGTATATCCAAAACCAAAACCGTCTCCTATTATATGTTTGAACTTTACAGAAAAGGTCAACAAAATGTACTTGGATTGTGTATAATTAATATTATATAAATATAAAAAGACAGATAAATATCTGGTAACATAATTTACTAATTACTAAAAATTTCACAATAAAAGCCTTTACCATTTATATCTAAAGTTGATACAATCTATCGAACGTGCATTGCAAAGGCGGTATTTACGTCAAAATGGTGATTGACTGTAAATTTGCTTACTGTGCCAAATGAATTTACACTCTTTTTCTTTACACATAAAGTTCACTTTCTTTATCATAGTTGGGTTCATTGCGACACGTTCACGAAGCAAGACAACGTTTCATACTTATAAACATTATACTTGTTTCGTAGTTTAGTTGTCTATCGAGTGCTTTGCGGCAAAGGTTCGAACTTAGTGTTAAAAACGTTCATAAACTAGTTTCAATTTTAAAAAATACGTTTCGTTTTGATAGTAAATTTTAAAGAAAATTTACAATCCGAAAAGTTTTTAATAAAAAAAGATACAGACTAAAAAACATAAAAATCTCAGTGTTGAATTAAGCAACGTGACATTTGGCGCCATTACGAATGCAGTGACCTTGACATTGACAAAAACAGATAAAAAATACACAAAGCGTTACGAAATATGTAAAAAGTGTAATTTAATTATTCCGCTGTAGCGTATCGGATTGATTTGGTTACAACATTGGTGGCATCAAAGGTGACATAATGCCACAGATTTTCTTCAAAAAAGTCATGGTGGTGCGGGACCGCGGAGACATAGAGGTGATTACTTTTAATTAATAATACTAGAATTAGTTATCTGTATTTATAAATAGGTATGATTTGATTGTTGTTTTGTTTATTTGCTTTGAATTATCTTCGAAGCTACTGAATCGATTTGAAAAATAATTTCATTGTTGGGAAGCTACACTATCCCTGGATGACATCAATACATAGTATAAAACAAAGTCGCTTTCGCTGTATGTCCGTATGTATGCTTAGATCTTTAAAACTACGCAACGGATTTTGATGCGGTTTTTTTTAATAGATAGAGTGATTCTTAAGGAAGGTTTGTATGTATAATAAATGCATAATATAGTAGAAAAACACTGATAAATTTAAAGTTTTCTAATGTGATGTCGTAAATAAGCACGTTTTTTGCGCTTATATTGCAAACGCTGGCTGAACCCTACGAGATAGACCAAAATAATGTACTACAGTATTGTTCACCTTAAAAAGTTCAACGAAAAAGTCCGCGATGGTATATGTCTATCTCTTAGGGATAACCCAGCATAACCATTTTTATTCTTTTACGAAGTGATTTTAAACAATACAGCATTAATCCTTATCCATTTAAGTACCTTAAATAAATTGTGCATTTATTCTGTAGTAGGTATATTTTGCATTGCACCCGTGCGAAGCCGGGGCGGGTCGCTAGTAGGCTATATTTATTACTAGATTTTTTAAATTCTGGGCTTCTAGTTCTTAACAACATGTAACACAAAGAAATAAATTGTAACATATTAAAATAGAAAAATGTTAAGTCATAATTAAACAATGTATCTATTGTAAAATCAAATAAAAAAATGTAGAATATGTATTGAAGTGAATATTAAAAAAAATATTGTTAATACCAGGTTCATTACATATTTGCTGCCATTGTAATGTTACGAAGCGTTTTATGTTGCAGAATTGAATACAGACATACTAATAACATAGTTGTGTTTATCTCTGAATTCCTTGACAGTTGACCATATGGTCTATGTCCGTCAAAGAACAAGTTTCTGTCTTCAATTATCCCAGAGACTAAATTGTTTGTGTAACTTCTAAATAGTCACATGTTATGCCATTTTTCTAGCTTTCTTCATGATAATATGGCTATAAAGGTAGAGGAAGACCAAAGAAAGTATGGATTGTGTGAAAGTGGATATGCGTAAGAAGGGGGTAAATTCAGATATGACGGCTGATAGAGATGTACGGAGTAATACATACTGCGCCGACCCTCCAGAGGGATAAGGGCAGGTTGATGATGATGATGAATACCTGATGGTGGACTTTAAAATATATTGAGATGATGAAAGGCCGTGCTAAATTGGGTGCATCTAGTAGTCTTGTAATTGTTATTAGATAAAGTATTAGCGACTAAATTCAACAAAATACTGTGAGGTTATTTTTTGTTGATCATACCATGAAGCTTTAGGTCTATTTTTTACTAACCGTGGGTTTCTGAGACCAAAAAGTCTTCGTTTAAAACGTATTATTATCTCTGTATTGTCAAAAATAATGACAGGGATGACGATATGTTTTATACATAGATTTTGGTCTCAGAAACCAACAGTTAGTCAAACAAGCTGGGCTCATTTTAGAATATAATGTAGTATTAATAAGTATATTTTAGATACTATTAAAATAAACCAATAATATTGATAATGGAACCAAATATAACGTTCATAAAATGTTCAATCTGTAATATGTACATAGAAAATCTCGCTCGATATACAAGGTCGACTACATTTTGTTTTATTTAGCAATTGATCTCAATTAACCAGGTTTATTGCGACATTAAATTTTAACACCTTGTAAAAGCTTTATGAAATTACGAGCGACAGAAGAATTAATAATCCAAGCACGAACTCTAAATTGCAGTTAAAAATAGCAGAGATAAAGCGACATCTGTTATCTTATAATAATCAACATAACCTTTAATAATACAAAATACGAGTATATGATAATGTTTAGATGGATGGATGTTTTTTACAAGGTATCTCCAGAACGGCTGCATGGATCTCGATGAAATTTGGTACAGATGTAGAACACAGTCTGGAAGAACACATGGGCTAATTAAGTTTTTTTTATTCTGCACGGATGGAGTTTCGGGCCACAGTATACCATACTTCGAGAAGACAGGCAATTAGATTTTTGGGTATGTTTTGGCTTCTGTATTTCGCAAGCACACTAAAGCGCCCTATGTCTACCATTTCCTTTTTAATTTAATAAATTATAGTTGTCAATTACTTATAAGGCCTTGTTTATTGATTTGTTAATAGATATAAAGTCCATTTTAATGAAGGTTTATTGTGACATAAGCCTATTAATTCGTAATGGATTTAAGAGCATTGAAAACGAGGTAGCAGTTCCTCTAAGATACGACCCAATAATTTGCTGTTTGAAAAAAGGGTTAAAAAAAATTTAAATAAAAATTCATATTTGGTATTTCGATCGATCGGATGTCAATCATGTTAAGTGAATTTTCTTTTACCGCCATCTAGCGGTGAAATGAGTTATTGTATATTTTAGCGTTTATAGTTTATAACATTGTAGGTGAAAGGCGGACATTGATTGCTATCTCTGTACATCCCAATAAGCGTAACACACGTGAGAATATACATTAATTATGTATAATTTGATTAAAACTTGTTAGTAATTGTACCAACTGTACAAAGAGACCCATTTTGTTTGTGCTTATAGGTTATTCTTATCAATACTTAGGTCTCAACTTCTAGGTCACGTTTAAATCGATTCATAATACTAAACAGTGTACAAATGTTTGCTTATTATATCAGGCTATATGATTATTTTTTACTAATAGTATCTTAAAACTTGATATAGAAATAAAACATTTAGATATCTTAAAAATAATTTTCATCGTGGTAAATATATTTGATGATCTGTGGGCCTAGTATAAATATTTTTGACCACCGCCTTCGCATCGTCATCGTCAATTATGTTAAAACTAGTATTTGTCTGCGACTCCGTCCACGCGAATTTAAGAAAAACTGAATAAGTAGCCTATGTGTCTTTCCAGACTATCTGTGCGGAATTTCATCAAAATCCTTTGAGGCGTTCCGGAGATACCTTTAACAAACATCCATCCATACGTGTGCCGATCTATCTAAACTTTCGCATTTATAATATTAAGATTAGTATGAAATTTTTGGTGTACTTTACTCCTGATAGGGGGCGCTGCTCAAATGTTAATACAAATTTGGTCGATGATGACGATATGATGGCGATTGTCACAAATATTCTAGGCTAGGTTCACTGTAGATAAATGTCAGCAAATGTGGCATCATCGTGTTATTTCGACTAATATCAGAAATATGGCCTTGATAAGTGAGCGGTTGCATCTGCCCATCAGACGCATACACATCCTTGATTGGTTTTCCTCGAACAATAAAAGATACAAAACCAATCGTAGTAAAACAAATAAAATATACAAATTTTTCATGACTACCAACCATATTATAAGAAATCTTCTAGCACCATTCAATAAACATTAGATAATACTTTAAAATATTTTGCCCTTATTTAAAATTTTAAAGTTTTCTAAAATCAAAATGTCGACTATTAAAAGTTAAAAAAAGAAATCAAGACTATTTTCATAGCAACGGTTTACATTTTTAAACGAATTATATGTTTCTGGCAGCGTAAATGCCGTGAAATACCTCAAGTGCGCAGTAGTTATAGTCGGCAGCCGTGCGGTCATGTCCCAATTCGATGCTAAACAGAGTGTAACGGACCCGTTGTGTAACGCCATCTTTTGGTGAAAACAGAAAAATGTCAACAAACCTACGCAGATTTAGATCATAGAATTTCTAAATTATTAAATGTCTTGCAAAACTTTCCACAAGTTGCAATGTATTAATTTAATACACAAAGTATGTTCGTTTTTGCAAATAATGATGAACCATTGAACCCGTAGGCAGTTATTTGGCAATCGTAATTACATATGAAACATGACGTCGTGTGGGCTGATGTACCTCCAACGCGGTTTTGTTGCAATAAATCATAGAAATCACATCGACTAATTACATTTGAGATGTCTATTGTTGCCTCGTCAATGCAGTTCCCTTTTTTCTAGGTAAAATTGAAAGAAAAAAGTAAAACGGTATCTTTAAGACTATGCTGCAGCGGATTATTTTTTGGAATTATTATTAAAGTTTAGAATTACTAACCTTAAATTTCTTAAGAGTAGTAAAAATGGAATGATTGATATTGTAATTATACACTTAGTATAAATTATTATTATAATTAATCATAAAGTTTAGAAGGATTATATAATTTAAACTGTAACTCCATTGTTATAAATGATAAATTTCTAAGACAAATAAACATACTTTCCAAGCGGCGCCAAGAGATGGCGCTAGTTGTAGCGTAATTGTTCATCGCCCGTCGAATCGACATTTGGTTGACCTATTTGTGTTTGAGTAACAGGGTTACCAACTAATATTATTATTCATATTTATTTGTGTAATAATTTAAACTACTGTGTAATTTTTAATAATTTATTTTTAATAATTTGATTTTATTGGTATGTTCGTATAATCTGATACTAAGTTAACAAGTTTACTAATTTTTATCTTTGTATGAAAACTTAAAGACAGCCTCAAATAAAGCCATTTATTTATGCAAAAATATTTTTAATAATCTTACTATACTTATTATTATTGATAAGCAAGTTTAATAACTTCAGTTATTTCTTGTTATTTTTCTCGCATCTCAAGCAAAAACATAAGGGTTTTTGTCTAGGATAAAAAGTTATTATTAGTGTGACGACTTTTATAGTGGTAACCCTAAGCAGGTGTCAAAGTGTAATTTATTTAAGGATACAATTAATTTAATGCGTTTGACATTTTGAAACATTGAGACGTGAATTAAATTATTATTAGCCTCTAAATATAATAATAGTGAATGATAATAAGGTAAAAAGTCAAAATATTTTAAAGTTGATGAAAGTTCTGGTACTAGTATATTACTTTTGACATAACTTTTTGTCATATAAAAAAAAAACAAAGTTAATATTTTTTTGTCACAAGTATGTTTTTGGTTCAGCCATGATCCATATTTACTAGTTTTATAGAATTTAAATAAATTTGCTATAATACTGACCATCGCTTTCTGTTTTAAAAAAAAAAGTGTTGTCTATATTGAGCTTTTAGGAAATACAGTTAATTTATAGGTTAGAACAGTTAGATATATGTAAAGTTTGAAATATGTATAGTTATTTATTCTCTAGCCAGTTGGTTTTTTCTAATCTCCAATTTGAAAATAAAATGTAAATGTATAAATATATATGAATATGATAGCCTTAATTCACTGCACTAATTTTCCATCATTACGCGGTCATTGAGCGGCCATTTTGAGTGCACATTGATAAGGGGGCCCATTCAATCTGCGATGCATCATGGCTTGCGTCATATCTCCCTTTTGATACGTACGATTGTCCAAAAATAACTTTAATATGCTTGTAATGAGTTAAAATTAGATTCAATGCGTCAGAGCTAGGTCATTTATGGATATAAGTAATATAAATTTTGCTATATTTGTGAGCCAGAGGCCAAACTTTACTCTTCTGCTCTTTTCCAATCGGATTTGGCCGGGGAGGAGATGTATAGAAAGGGGGAAAATCATCTTTCTGTACGTTCTCCTTTGTCCAATAAAAGTGTGCAATATAATGGGTAATTACTGTTTTCGCTTCGAAAGCGTACTTGTCATTCTGATGGATCGTTCCATCATAACAATTCAAAACCATAAAATTCTTGACCCGCCCCTTCGTTAAGGCAATTTAAACCCTATTCCTTTATAATAAAGGCGATCAAAACCATTAGGCAGGAGCTTCGCTCGGCTCAAAGGTTATGAGAGAGGTGAATGTTTATGTAATTTTATGGTTCACAAATGATAAGCTCTAGCGTATTTTCCTATATCTACAGTTTCTGTGTTTCTTATTCTTCTTTCCATAGTAATATATATATATACTCGTAAAACAATTTCATTTTCACGCGAAATTAAGAAAAAACTTTGTAAGAAGCCTATGTGTTCTACCAAACTATGCTCTATATTTATGCTATATTTCATCGAAATCCGTTGAGCCGTTCTGGAGATACCTTCAAACAAACATCCATCCGTCTAAACTTTCGCATTAAAATATTAGTAAGATTAAATTTATTTATATCAATCTTCTTATATATCTATATATATAAAAGAAAGTTGTGTTAGTTACACCATTTATAACTCAAGAACGGCTGAATCGATTTGACTGAAAATTGGTGGGCAGGTAGCTTAGAACCAGGAAAAGGACATAGGATAATTTTTACCCCGTTTTCTATTTTTTATTCCGCGCGGACGGAGTCGCGGGTAAAAGCTAATATGTTATGAATGCGAAAGTTTGGATTGATAAATGACGTATGCTTGTTATTACGTATATCCAAAACTCAATGAACTTTGGCATTAACATAGATCAGAGTTTGGAAGAACGCATATACTTCTTACAAAGTGTTTTTTTTTGCGCGCGGGAAAGTCGCGGGCGAAAGACTATTTTTTAAATCACAATGGATGATTAAAAAATATATCAATGAAGAAAATGTTGTTATTTAAAAAACAAATTTTCCCACCATATTCTTGTAACATGTACCACACACCAAAGGCCAAATACTATCACGTTCAGTTATATCAGCTTACAAAACATGGTTTTCTCTTTTTGGAAACACGTGACTAAACAAATTTCTTTTATTGTCATTGCAAATATATCATTACGTAAAAGTTACAGCACCGGAGTTGTGTTGTGATTGCTCATCGATTTGCTACGCTCAATAAATGAAAGTTTGTATGGTTTTACGGATCCAAAAGATCCGCGTACCAAAGTTTATTTAACGGAAATATTATAATGAGAAAGGTATATGACACTAGCTGTCACACAAGACGCCGTCCAAGCAGAATTGAAAAAAAACTTAATAAGCATCCTATATGTTCTTCCAGACTATGTTCTTCATCTGTGCTATATTTCATCAAGATCCGTTGAGCCGTTCCAGTGATAACTTGTAGCAAACATTCATCCATCTAAATTTTCGCATCTATATATATAGTTACACTATTTATAACTCAAGATCGGTCGAACTGATTTAGCTGAAAATTGATGGGGAGGTAGCTTAGAACTAGGAGACGAACGTAGGAACTTTTTTATCTTGTGTGCATTTTTTTTTATTCCGCGCGGACGCAGTCGCAGCTAAAAGCTAGTTTATAATATTAGTAAGATTGTAATCTTACTAATATTATAAACTAGCTTTTACCTACTACTAGCTATTACGAAAGAATTTTAAATGAAGAACTTCCAAAAAAGATTTACATTTTACAATTTCATATACCTTACATAACTATAAAATGTTTAGCTATGTATAATTTATAACTAGATATTAATAAGTCCTAAGAATTTTCTCTCTGGTTACTTATTGATACATATTTTGAATTTTTTTTTTAAGAATAATAAATACATTCGATGAGATTTAATTGACTGACCGAAATTATAAACGCCATTCTGCCGACCAAGCATAGTCTCATTTATAACTCTACTAGCTGTTGCCCGCGACTCCGTCCGCGCGGATTTGATAAAAAACGTAACAGCCTATGTATTCTTCCAAACTATGTTCTACATCTGTGCCAAATTTCATCAAGATCCGTTGAGACGTTCCGGAGATACCTTCAAACATCCATCCATCCAAACATTCGCGTTTATAATATTAGTAAGAAGTAAGATAATCACAGGGTTTGTGTCCTAAATTTACGCCATTCGATGTACAGTTATAATTAATATTCAATCTAAAAGCATTTTTGCTTATCCGGGGTAATTATTTTTAATTAGGTTATATTTTAGTTTAAATGAAACCGATCTAAAGATCGCATTATCATAGTCTATCTATATATATAAAAGAAAGTCGTGTTAGTTACACTATTTATAACTCAAGAACGGCTGAATCGATTTGACTGAAAATTGATGGGCAGGTAGCTTTGAACCAGGAGACGGACATAGGATAATTTTTACCCCGTTTTCCCCGTTCCCCGTTTGAAAAACTTGATCTTAGTATTGATGACGATCGAGTAATTTATATTTCGTATTAAACAATGTTGTAGTAGAAATATTTTTCGGATCGGTGTCAAGGATGGACTATTGATTTCCTCTGGTAATTCATGTGAAAGTGTCCGTAAAAGTTGTTTATATGGCTTCTTTGGGTGACGACTTTTTTCTCCAAAAATCTCTCTTTCAAATTAAGTTTTTTAGAGACTTATTAGCTCTTAATAATGTATTTATTTTCGGTTACAGAGTCAGCACAGTTATTTGTTTTATAAATACTTATAACATTATTATGCCGAGTTACATCTAGACTATATAAAGTGCAAGTAATTTAATACAAAATGTATTATGTATATTTCAATAAATTCAGCAGTTTAACTCGTAAATATTGCTTCACTTCATAATATGTTTATTTAACCTACTTAAATTTGATGATGCTACTAAAACATTTGAAGTAAATACCTAGAATGAAACGTTAAAAGACCATTTAGAACAACAGAATGCGTCCATATTATGACAATAACACACATAAAAAAAAATAAAAAAAAATCAGTCGAATTGATAACCTCCTTCTTTTTGAAGTCGGCTAAAAATGCCCTGAGTCGCTTCAAGTCAGGTCCTTGCATGACGCTGTCCTTTGGGCTATCTCTACTGTTTTCAAACTTTCAACAATATCTGTATTCCCTTTCTCTCTCTCTCTCTCTCTCTCTCTCTCTCTCTCTCTCTTTCTCTCTCTCTCTTTCTCTCTCTCACTCTCTCTGCCTAGCTTGTATCCCACAAGGTGATGGGGTCGGCTTTCCTAATCAGTCTCTTCCACTTCGCTCTGTCCTCGATATCTTTGTTTGACACTTGGCACTCACTCTTGTCTTTTAAACACTATCTGTACGTTCTGATTCAATAACTTGTATGTCTATAATCTATATCTATGGTCCTATAATCTTATAAATTGTGGAATATAGTTAGTAATAATTGTAAGCAATCGCTATAATTTGGCCAAGTGTCAAGTACGTTACGGTGGAGTGAACGCGTAACCTTAGAATAAGGTAATTACTAAAGACCTGTCACATTCCTGGTCAACATTAGTTTGTGCAGACTCGACCCGTTTACCTTTGAATCTTGTGGACAGTGCGTTATAATTTACTGCGTGATATTACCACTGTTATCGTTGTTTCTGAGTTGATCCTTGTATAAAATATATTGTTATCTCATTATCTCTGTCTTGTCAAAGGTAATGAGAGGGATGACGATATGTTTTATATAAAGACTAGCTGTCGCCCGCGACTCCTTCCGCGCGTAGTTAAAAAAAACTAAATAGGGGGGGAGGGTGTGAAAAATAGATGTTGGCCGATTCTCAGACCTACTGAATATGCTCACAAAAATTCATGAGAATCGGTCAAGCCGTTTCGGAGGAATTCAAGTTCGAACCCCGTGACACGAGAATTTTATATAATAGAAGATTATTGCATCTGTTATTATTTGTGTAAATAAATCAATAACCATCATCATCATCTCCCTGGCCTTTTCCCACTCACATGGGGTCGTTACACAAGGTTTTATAACCCTTAAAGTTTTGGCTTAAGTTTTTACGGCCGGCAGCCTGCCTGTCACCAACACTACTTGGGAGGAATAAAAAAAAACAATAAACAAATGCATTTAATTATTAACTACGGTAGATACATTTCTGTGCTTGCTAATATTAGAAATGCGAATGTGTTGATGCATGGATGTTTGTTAGAAGGTATCTCCAGAACGCCTGCATGGATATCGCCGAAATTTGGCATGTAGAATATAGTTTGAAAGAACACATAGGCCACTAATTAACTTTTTTTTTTAATTCCGCGTGGACAGAGTCCCGGAAAAAAGCTAGTAATTCATTAGTATGAGTACCATTAAGTTTGTAATGCATCTTTCGAATTTAAAAAAGTTTATTTTACACTATTTCATAAGGTTATTGGCTTATCCGTAAAATTATTTATATGCAATTTATCTGCATATAATATACAATCTTGAGTACTATCAAGAGTATTCGTTTCCTTTACTCCTTCAGTGACTCTTAGCGCTTCGTTGGCGCGAGACGTTTGTCTGTTGTCCGCCATTTTTAAAAAGTTTACAAACACAAGTCGCGTTCGGATATTTCAACTAGTTCCGTGTTAAACCGCAACGAATTGCAGAATTGTTACGAGGTCTTTTCCATCTCGTGTTACTGTCTTTTATCTGTGAACGTGTTGTGCTACTTAAAAAAATATTTGTGTAAACTGTCTTTATAAGGATTTATAAAAACTCAGTCAAGGTAAGTAAATATATATTTTTTTTCTTACTAATATTATAAATGCGAATATTTAGATGGATGGATGGATGTTTATTTGAAGGTATCCTGAACGGCTCAACGGATCCTGATGAAATTAGTTAATTTAAGTTTAATTTTTACTCCGCGCGGACGGTGTCACGGGCGACACTTTTTCGATGTAAGACAACAAGATATATACCAATAAGATGTCAAAGTGCAGCCAAATTTGACATGGTTGTAACTTAGACCAAGCTCTGTATAGTTTTTTCTTTGTAAATTGCATCACTGTTCTATACAATACATAACAATACCAGTCACTTCCCTTTATCCAATGATTGTTTATAAAAAATGTGCAAAAAATATGACGTATTTAAAATAAAGTCTATGGTTTCCCTCAAACAGATAACTGTAACCATTTAGGAGCACTTTCCTGGACTGATATTTATTTTAAACATTTTAATTTTAGTTAACACTAAATGTATATGAAATGTTGTTGTATGTTACTCAGTTGTGTTCTGTTACCATACTAAGAGTAACATGATAGTTGTAGGTTTGTGTGTGTGAACCGGTCCCCGCAGGTGTCAAATTCGGACACAAAACTCTAGCGGTTAAGCTGACCTCAACGCTAGACGAAACGATCGCTTCGTTTCTAAATTATGTTTTATTATTTTTAATATTTAATAGCCTTGGTAAAGGATACCTTTATTCGGAGAACACGGATCGAAATTCGTTAATTATTCAAGCATATTCTGGAATGTTAGATTTTTTCATTTATTTGTAGTCGTGCTTAAAACTTTGTAAGCTAATTAAGATGGTATTTGAAGCTTCTAACGTGGTGTACAATTATTGAAATTTATTAGAAAAACCTTATTTTGTTCGGACTTTGTGCACAACTCTCGATAAATTGTAAAATATTTGTGGTAAAAAAACTTTTGTTTTATCATACTAATATTATAAATGCGAATGTTTAGATATGGGGGTAGATCCCGTAACAACAATATTTGTTGGGTGCACGAATTCGCCTGGTCGACCGGAATATTACGACCACACAGAAGACAGGCTTGAAATGGAAGCAATTCAGCGTTTCGTCTGATAAGTGTGGTGCCGGAAGCCTAATTTTAGTCCATGTTCCCTTCCCACCCTTTTCTTATAACGAAAGGATGGGAAGGGGACGTGAATTTGACGGAGGAGGGTACGCATAAGAAGAGGATATATCCTCTTTCTCTGCATCTAGCGTCGCTAGGCGTCCGAATAAGACCGGACATAGGTAGGCCTTTTGATTGCGTGTCCGGCCAAAATAAACGGTGTCCGAGTTGTCCGGCTGTTGTTAGGCTTTTTACATTTCCAAAACGAGAGTGTACCTATTAATACTGAGACAAAGTCCTCAATAATATAGGGTGTCCGGCTTTTTTACCCAAATATACACTATCCTCGGGTGACATAGGCTATGTTTATTACTAGTTTTTTTTTTAATTCCGCGCGTACAAAGTCGTTGCTCTGTTTACGAAACTTGGACGTTCTGAGAATAAAAACCACTATATTAATCAATGTGACTTATTACCACAGAATTGTGAATTGGTTTTTAAGCCTAGAAGAACCATACTTTACATTTCCTATGCGAAATCTATATTAATATTCCTTTTGCGACTTTAAACTACGCCGTAACTTTAATTGCCAAAGTACGACAGTTAATTGTCTTTACATTTTATAAATCATTCATTTCTGCAACTTATATCTTTAATAAAGATTCCAATAGACTTTATGTAATACTAGTGGTCACCTTCGACATACAGACAGTCAGACGAAAATGTTAAAAATAAGTTTTTATCACCAACGCAAATACTTCACGTGTACGATTTTTTTTGTGATGATACATACAGACAGTCCAATTTTATTTACATGTATAGATGTGGTATACGCAAATTGTAATAGCAGACATTAAGTAAAACTCATTACAGTGGCAGAGTAGCGTGTATTCGGCACAGGGTCGTATTTCAACATAACACGTAATCGAGCGCCTGCTTTGCTTACTTATTGGAATACAAACGATAGTTGATTCAATTTTTTATATTATTTAGATCACTCGACCATGCAACTGGGTAATATAAAAAAACTTGAGAGGTGTCAAGGGACACCCGGATGGAACGAAGTTCCTTTCTATTAATTAGTGAAGGAATTGTAATATTTTTTTTTTTTTTTAAGTCGCGACACACACACTGTTCAATGCGAAATAAAAATGAAAATATCTGGCTTGCTTTCTATGAGAGAGAGAGAGAGAGACAGACAGAGTGTCGTGTTCTATAAGTGAGAGAGAGATAGACAGCAAAAAGTGTCGGGACAACTTTTCGTAAGAATTTTTTCCGTCTAGTCCCCTTTCACAACGCGCGATAAGGAACTTCGTTCCAACAATTTTGATTGTCGAATATTATTTTCCCGTAGGAGTCTAAGGATATTTTACATTTTTAAAATGACGTCATTATAAGTTTTTTTGTTTGGCATTTTAACTTTACTTATAAATAAAATTGTATTTAGTTTTATTTTTTGTTGATACATGCGATATTATTAAAAAGTAAGTTTATTTACTTCAATCCTAAAGTTATTCTTTTGGTTCCAGCTAAGAGTTTTTGTGTCGTATCTGATTATGATACATACTACAGTTCTGCTGCTGTAGATACTAGACCCAAGTTACGCTAGTTTTCTTTCGTGGAAACCATCATCAACAACGTACTTGCGTAGCCCACCGTATTGAGTACAATGAACCATTAGATTGCGATCCAGTGTACAATAGTAAAGTGGCTTCATTGCGACTTGCGTCACAGAGTATGGAAATCGAGTGGTTTTCGTCACACGCACACATACACACATGTCCTGTGAGTACACGGACGAAAGTTAATACATCTGTGTGTGTGATACTACGAATAGTCTATACTAGATATAAACAGTAGAATCTGGATTGGGTTTGTGAGGAGTGAGAAAATAATCTAAGAATTGAGAACCTTCTTTTAGAAGAAAAAGTGATGCTTAAATGTACAAGTATTTGCCTACATTGGCCGATAGGTAAAAAAGTTTTGTAACTGTTTCTGCCTATTCTAAAAATATATGTAATACTAGCTGTCGTCCGCGACTCCGTCCGCGCGCAGTTAAAAAAAAATGAAAAATAGATGTTGGCCGATTCTCAGACCTACTGAATATGCTCACAAAATTTCATGAGAATCGGTCAAGCCGTTTCGGAGGAGTATGGCAACGAAAACTGTGACACGAGAATTTTATCTATTAGACTAGGCGTCGCCCTCGACTTCGTCAGTGCAGAGTTTTAAAAAGTAACCTATAATATGCATGCCTTCATCAGCTACCTTCCCATCAAAGTCCTGTCACAATCAGTCTAGCCGTTCCGGAGATTACCTGAAATCAACGCAGCCTTACAGACAGACAATTAGTCTAAAACAATCAATCGTAAAGTGATACGTCATAGTAGTAGGTATGCGTGTTGGAGTAAATAAAGCTTACAGATAAGTTAGCTCTTAACTATCGGGGCTAGGCTATAAAGACACTCCTAGACTATTTATTTAACCGCGCCCTTTACTCTGTGATATAAATAGTTATTCAAGCTTTATCAAATTAGACTACCCCACACATATGTTAACTGTCATACCAATTTATCGTTGACGTATTTATTATGTAAGATACTATTACTAATAATTATTTAACATATAATAAAAACATACAGCTTTATTTATGTCCTAGCTGTCACCCGCGACTCAGTCCGCGCGGAATTAAAAAAAAACGTAATGAGTAGCCTATGTGTTCTTCCAGATTGTGTTTTACATGTGTGCCAAATTTCATAAAGATCTGTTGAGCCGTTCCGGAGTTATCTTCAAACAAACATCTATCCATTTAAACATTCGCATTTATAATATTAGTAAGGTTTTTAAAGTTTTTCATGGTTTAAAGTCAATTATTTAAAATGTAGAAATTACCAAACCATTTCTATGTCATTTTTGATTTCATATCTTCCACTCAATTATTTCGTCGAGATTTTTTTACATTGAAAATAGGCCATCTTTCTATCTTGCTTTACTACTTTTTTATTTCTTTTATACTTTTTTTACATGATGTATCCATACATTTATAAAAAATGCCTATCAAAATTAAAAAAAAAACCCTTACCACATCCTAGGTAACTTTTAATTAATTACATAATTTCTGTTATTTATGTAATATATAAAAATACTAGCTGTCGCCCGCGACTCCGTCCGCGCGCAGTTAAAAAATGGAGGGGGTTATGAAAAATAGATGTTGGCCGATTCTCAGACCTACTGAATATGCTCACAAAATTTCATGAGAATCTGTCAAGCCGTTTCGGAGGAGTACGGTGACGAAAACTGTGGCTCGAGAATTTTATATATTAGATTTTTATTGTTATCACAAAAAAGTAAAACTACAGTTTCTTAAACAATGTTCTTCATCCATCCAGTAATTAAATGTTAATAGTACTAAGTAGGGTCTTATAGTGTGTCCACCTCTTTCCAATCCTGTTAAATATGGAATGTATGTTACATACAAATATATTTGTATATTTGTATGAGGTTTATTTGTAATCGATACGCATAGTGCCATGTGACCGCAAGTGTAGCTAGTGCCAAATACTTGGCATAAGTCCTTTCGTATTGCGTTGCGTAGAAAATATGTTTTTATTTTTTTATTTTACTGGAGATAAGACTATGTATTCAACCATTAAATGCTTAATTTAATTTTTATTCAAATGTTCTAGAAGAATATCGTCACATTTAGTGTGATTAATTCATCAGGCTCATTACAGATCCTGTTAATAGCTTTTTTTTAAGTCACATGTGTATATAATATGTTTTCAACTAGCTATCGCCCGCAACTCCGTCCGCGCGGGATTTAAAATATACGTAATGAGTAGCCTATCTGTTCTTCCAGATTATATTGTACATCTGTACCAAATTTCATCAAAATCTGTTGAGCCGTTCTGGAGATACCTTCAAACAAACATTCATCTATCCATTTACATTTATAATATTAGTAAGTTTTTAGTACTACTATAACCTAAGCTAGTTAATAATCAAAAATTCGTCATCTTCATGATGATTATGCAATTTTTCTTAATAAAATATAATCGAGGATTGTTTTGTGGTGAAGAAGGTCAGTCGATCCTACAATACCGTTGCATACGGAATGTTCGAGAAAGTACAACTTAAACCTTGAACTCTTTTGTGGTTAACACTTATTTGGAAAAAAAACACTGATTCATTCGTCTTCAATTTCAGTTTTTCTTATTTTTGTATTTGCTTGCTATTGTCAAAACGACTGCTATAAAGATTGTCATTGGACTCATTTAAAAAAATACAAAAAAATAATATGCTTTTGTACAAATTTTTTTACAATAGAAACCAGCGTTAGAGACAAAATAGCGTAAAAAATTCTTTCTTCACCTATAGCTCTTTTAACTTTACCTGCACCGAACTTCGTTTATTTACAACATGTATATCAATACATAGTATAAAACAAAGTCGCTTTCGCTGTATGTCCGTATGTATGCTTAGATCTTTAAAACTACGCAACGGATTTTGACGCGGTTTTTTTTAATAGATAGAGTGATTCTTAAGGAAGGTTTGTATGTATAATAAATGCATAATATAGTAGAGAAACACTGATAAATTTAAAGGTTTCTAATGTGAACGCTGTGAACGTTGTGTATAAGGACATTCTGTAGTAGGTATATTTTGCATTGCACCCGTGCGAAGCCGGGGCGGGTCGCTAGTAAATATTAAACAACGACAGTGTAGACATAGCTTTAGAGTGGCAAAGACAGACCCATGTGGGTCATCTCGAGTTTACAAAGTCAAATCCGCTGTAACGGTATTCAACTGACTGTATTTGGATGCATCTGTTGATAAAACATGTTATTATGGTCTTTGAAGTATATTGAAGGCTGTAGTATAATATATAATGCGACCAAATTATGTGGTTATATTAATTTCTGTATTATTACGGTACTAATTTACTTCCAACAACTACTATCTCACTGTAAGAAATTAAAAACATTCATCATCAACCTGCCCTTATCGCTATGGAGGGTCGGCACAGTATGTGCTACTCCTCCATAGATCTCTATCAGCCGTCATATCTGAATTTACCCCCTTCTTACGCATATCCTCTTTCATACAATCCATCCATACTTTCTTTGGTCTTCCTCTACCTTTATAGCCATCTACATTCAATCTCATTACTTTTTTGTTTATATGATTAAAAATACTTAAGAATACTACTCCTTAATACTAATATTATTAATATTAATACTGTAGAATTTAAAATCATTAAAATTTTTATATGAAATATGCAATGAGAAAAATGGTTTCTTATTTATACCTCTATATTTTCTAAAAACAAACCAAAAGTTTAAACAACATCCTGTATAATTATATTACTTAATAAGTCTACGGATATCAATCCGCTAGAATAAGTAAAGCGTGACAAGTGTAAGGTCGGAACGAGGATGATATTAACAACACTTATTGCATTAAACTATCCGATGACTTTACTTCACATTGCCCATGTTCGAACGATAGATTAATTCGTGGAATATAAGTGAACCATTCCATCTCTAATAGCTTTTTTATTCTCTCGTAAAAACTCTGTTATAAACATCATCCTGTATTACTTGTCATAATACATTTCTCTTTCGATTCGTGATGGAATATGGAATATTCCAGTAAATCTAAAATTATGTATTGATTTTGCGAACATGTGCAGTGTATACTCGCCTTTATAATCCTGACCTTTAACTTTTACACAGAGCACGTAACATGATATCTTATTGATTTATGGAATTAGATTGAATAACAATTTCCCCTTCACTTGTCCACGCAGTAACTGTGAAAATAATATATTTGATACTAGCATTTACCCGCGACTCCGTCCGCGCGAAATAAAAAAATGCACACAAGATAAAAAAGTTCCTATGTCCGTCTCCTAGTTCTAAGCTACCTCCCTATCAATTTTCAGCTAAATCAGTTCGACCGATCTTGAGTTATAAATAGTGTAACTAACACGACTTTTTTATATATATAGATGAAAGAGACAGCAAAACATTTTTGTATTACTCTTTCATTAGTGGAAACTTATTACACACAACTAAACGTATGCCAAAGTTAGAAAAACTACTTGTAGAACTTGTAAAAAATAACCAACAACAAGCAATGGCGCTAGTGTCGCAAGTTTTTACTCCATCTGGTTGAAGGCAAAAAACGGTCGTAATAATTAAAATATGACTAATTAACATTGTTAATACTTGCTACTTGCTTGTAACTCAGGACTCATGTTATGTGCATCGTCCAAACTCAAGAAAATACGGTAACTGAGCTTTAACATTATGTGACGTCATCGGTATTTTAATGCACCACTCGTAACAATTCAAGTACACGCCGTGAGAACATTCTCATCATAATGGTCGCTAAACGGTGATTTAGTCCCGAGATTTACTATTCCAACGTCGCGAGATAAACAGACGGAGCAAACCGAATTTAATTGAAAAATAGTATGTACTTAATTTGGCCTTTAACGTTAAGAACAAACTGGAAATTCGTAATTTATTAAATGACCGCCATCTATTGTTGAGAATGTGTAACTTACATAAGTAAATCACCGACTTGTTGGTATAGATGTCGCTTTAATATTCGTCGATTAAAATCGAATCAAAAAAGGTTATAACTAGGTAGTGTAGTAATAATGTACCAAGTACGCCAGGTGGAGAAGAATAATCCAGGAATTAAGGCCCCGGAAGGAGACCAGGAGGAGCTTGAGGTGCCCTTCCGACTCCGCTCCAGTTGGACCGACGACATAGTACTGATGGCGGGAAGTCATTGCGGAAGGGGGAGGACCGCATACTGTGGGAAGGCTTATATCCAGCTGTGGGCATATGATGATGATAGTAATAATCCCTCGATTTTATTAATAACACGAGATAAAATATCAACAGTTGAACAATATAATTAGTATTTTCATTGCCTCGTCTCATGTTATCTCAAACTTTTTATGTATGTTAAATTAAATATTAAAAAAAGTTATGTACACATTGTGTAATACATATCTAACTTCGACAGTTAAAATAAAACTTTCACCTTATAATCCCTCCTAATTAAACAAAAGTGAAAATGTCTTGTTACGTAGTGTTAACAGCGTACGCGTTTACGATTCGTTTACAAAGACTGATTTAATTCATTACGTGATCTCTCTGAGTACACACGTGATTTGGAATAAATGCGTAAAAGTATCTTGGTCCTGATTTAAAAAACACATTAAGGTTTCAACTCCAAAGAAGAAGTGCATATCTGTGTTAACAGTGGAAATCCAACTTAAGGGCTGATATACAGAAAACCGAACGCGTCTCAGTTGATGGTTGCGAAAATTTATAACTCTTTATAAATCCTACTAATATTATAAACTAGCTTTTACCCGCGACTCCGTCCGCGCGGAATAAAAAATAAAAAACGGGGTAAAAATTATCTTATGTCCGTTTCCTGGTTCTAAGCTACCTGCCCACCAATTTTCAGTCAAATCGATTCAGTCGTTCTTGAGTTATAAATAGTGTAACTAACACGACTTTCTTTTATATATATAGATGCGAATATTTAGATGCATGTTTGTTTGAAGGTATCTCCGGAACGGCTCAAGGGATCTTGATGAAATTTGGTACACATGTAGAACATAGTTTAGAACTAGAAGAACACTTAGGCTACTTAACGCTTTTTTTACTCCGCGCGGACGGAGTCACGTGTTACAGCTAGTATTACATATATTAACAATGATAGAAGTGATCAATTGAATCACAGGACCCATTTCAATGCTAAATAATTCGACACCACCTCATTAACCAAATGAAACAGTGAAAGCATTGAGAAATGCAATTAACATGAACTGCATTACCAATCATACATTAACACGGCGCGTGCGCATCGCATACTAGAATTCCATTTATCTTAAAACTAAGTAGGAGCAGCATCGGCTTACGAACAAAACGAGGTAAAGAATCGTATGGAAGAACACATAGGCTATTTAAGAAGTTTTTTTTTAATTCCGCGCGGAGAGTTGCGGGCGACAGCTATAATATTGTACAAATAATGAAAGAAATATAAAGCCGTCTTCTCATAAGTCAAGAAGTCTATCTTTTCTTTTACATGTAACTTCGTACAATGCGTTTGAAATAATGTGCTACGTCATATTCAGACATAATATTACATTAATGCATTTTTTTTAATCTGTACTTTTCTAGCTATTTTTGACAAATATAAGTTATTTTTGTTTGAAACATACTATACTTTTGGTTATTCGCAAATATCTATTCCAATAGCGTATGCATAATCAAGTTTTAATTTAAATAATAGACAATACATTCATTTTATAGTTTTGATGTATATAAATGTTGATATAAAATATTTAGCGTATAAATTTTTATGAAGTCACAAAATTTCTAACCTCAATAATAACGATTTCTCCCAAGTGTTTGTGTTACATTCCGTTAGGTACAACAAGGTAACATTGTGACTAACATTGTGACGTCGCGCAACTGACACAAGTCACGATCGTTCTCTAAAATTGAACAATATATTTTACTAGCTTTTACCCGCGACTCCGTCCGCGCGGAATAAAAAATAGAAAATGGGGCAAAAATTATCCTATGACCGTTTCCTGGTTCTAAGCTACCTGCCCACCAATTTTCAGTCAAATCGATTCAGCCTTCTTGAGTTATAAATAGTGTAACTAACACGACTTTCTTTTATATATATAGATTAAAAATTCGAGCAAGAGGTATATTCTTACATCACTACTTAGACATAATAGATTGAATGTGGATGCCTACAAAGATAGATAAGACCAAAGAAAGTATGCATTGTGTGAAAGAGTATATGCGTAACAAGAGAGTAAATTCAGTATGGAAGATTAGTACATACTGTGCCGACCCTCTTTAGGGAAATGGATAAAATGATAACTGTAATACTATTTCATCATCATCAGCTCACTGTACGTCCCTACTGAGGGGTACGGCGCCTACCCTAATCTAGAGGTGACTAGGCCATAGTTAACCACGCACCAGTGTGGCTTGGTTGACTTCACTATGTGTGAAGTCTTTGAATTCCTTCACCATAATATGTACGGATAAGTATATATAAATAGAAAATCGATTCGAACTTAAGACCTGGAGATTACAAGTCCTTAACCCCTGAGCTACTGACGGTCTACTACATAAAGTCGTATTTTTAATTCATATATTTGTCGCTTTTTATATAATACGCTGGCGCAGTGACCCAAAGTGCATCTTGGCCTCCGACCAAAGTCGCCTGTCCTGCGTCGTCTTTTATATACCAACTTTAAAATTATAGTTTTACATCGTATAGTTCCAAACTTAACCGAAATAATTTTAAAATAACAAACCGAAAGTGTCAGTTACATCGCTAGAAATGTTTTCTTAGGCGCAGTTAATTCCGGTGTACATAAAAATAACTACGCCTAAGTGCGATAACTGGCGAGTGCTCCAAAACCATTCGTTAGGGAACAGATGCTGACTAGCTGGAGTGACCATGATATTTCAAACTATTAAAAAAAACTTGAGAGGTGTCAAGGGACACCCGGATGGAACGTAGTTCCTTTCAATTAATTAGTGAAGGAACCAATGTTTATTCTATGAATAAAAAACTTAAGTGTTCACAAGAAGTACATTTTATTTCTATGAATTTTTCGTTATATATTGTCACATCGTTGCCAAGGTGAAGTAGCGCTCATTCGTCGTTAACATACTAACTAAGGCAAAAAGTGTCGTGACAACTTTTCGTAAGAATTTTTTCCGTCTAGCGTCTAACAACGCGCGATAAGGAACTTCGTTCCAAAAAGTTTTCTAGTTATTATTTGTAATTTTTTGTTATTTTCTTGTACTTGTAGTTGTGATTATTTTGTAAGTAGTTTGCTATGGGACTGACAGGTTCATAAGAACAAAGTCCTAATAAAATACGGATTTTTTTTTCCCTTTCTTTTCAAATTTTCGAAGATAATTAATTATTTTCTAGTAATAATTAATAAAATTTATCGTAATTTCACTTTTTAAATAGAAATCAATCTCCCAATTTTTTTGTCCGCATTTAAAAAAAGTTCGCGA
Source organism: Papilio machaon (assembly GCF_912999745.1). Lineage (NCBI taxonomy): Eukaryota > Metazoa > Arthropoda > Insecta > Lepidoptera > Papilionidae > Papilio > Papilio machaon. The sequence continues at coordinate 1,114,729 of NC_059996.1, read as the reverse complement.
TATCACTATAGTTACTTATTAAGTAAATAATGTTTTTTTTTCTTAATTTTTTAATATGCTTGTGCCAACCCTACATACGACGGGAAGTGGCTAATTAAGTGCACATTCATAGTAAGGATCAATGGGGCCGCGGCACCGCATGCCCACAGCTTGTGTTACTACGAATTTTGAGTTCACCAAAATGTGACGTGTTATCTTGTAACATCACATTTGAAGCTAGCAATACGATGAACAATTCTGAAATAATAAGACATAAAAATAACAGTGTTTTCTGTTAAAGAAACAGATCCAATGGTAGATTTGTTTCTTTGCAAAGACGCAATAAATTTGTAAGGTTCTAAAAAACACTAATTTGATTACCGAATAACTTTAAATAAAGCTCAGAATATTTGATTTGTTATGTCTTAATAATTTAATAATAAGTCGTTATCATTTTATAAACGGAAACATTAAATTCGAATCCATAAAGCAGCAATATTAATTGACCGACTGAATGGAATGGGACTGGATTATGCTAGGAATGGAACGCGGACACTCAACATTTTAACTCACGCACAATTTTACTTTACGAGTAAATTACTATGAAATCATTAAAATGGTAAGCTTTACCAAGAATCGCTTAATGAGGAATTTTAAGGATTTAACCAAAGATGTAAGAAGAAATCTTTTTTTATAAGTAGGTAAAGAGCGAATGTGTCAAGAATTATTAAAGATAGAAATTTCACTATTAATTATGTACTAATTTTTAGATAGTAGTAACCCCCTTTTTTCTAAGAAAATGCGTTGATATACTTACTGTGTATCTACTGATTTTAGATATGGTAGTGACGTGATAAAACTATATATATACTAACTATCGCCCGCGACTCCGTCCGCGCGCATTTAAAAAAAAAATGAAAAATAGATGTTGGCCGATTCTCAGACCTACTGAATATGCTCACAAAATTTCATGAGAATCGGTCAAGCCGTTTCGGAGGAGTACGGGAACGAAAACTGTGACACAAGAATTTTATATATTAGATTTTTAAAGATTATCATTATATATGTTGGTATCACTAATAGTGTTATTCTGTTTAATTAACTACAGTAACATGATCCCTCATGAACCGTGTCCTGTATGTGTAAAAATATGTGATGACATCATGAATAAACCGTTTTTTGTTATCATGTTATTTTATAATTGAACAGTCAAGGAATTAAATTCGTATACCACAAAACTGTACGTTGCTATGAGCTATGTATAATTGCATGAATGATAAATGACATTTCATCGAAATGGGTAGGTAATAAACGTCCTCGACTGTACAGTATAAAAACTAAAAAATATAGCAAAAAACCTTGCACAAAACCTGATGAAAAATATTGACTAATTCACGATGATACGAAATTTAAAATCCTACAATATGCTTAGAACGTGTGCGTAACAAATAAAAATGTCAATTCATTGTTAACAATAACAAGCTTTTGTACTCTAAACTTCCCATTTGAAAATCATTCCCGTGACGTATTTTAAGAAGTTAAGAACCGTGTCTGGCAACCCCGCTGCGTAATTCAAAGACAAGCGATCCGTCATTTATCTCTGTCAATAGACATTTGTCTTTAATTTACGACAAAAGTTCTTAAACAATTTTCCATATGCACACAATAAAGATTTTTTCTTAAACCATGACTTTTTTTATTACTTCATATAAGAGATGCGAAATTTTGGATGGATGGATGTTTTTAGTACGTATCTCCGAAGCGGCTTCACGGATTTCAATAAAATTTCGCACAGATGTATGTAGAACATAGTAGAATAACATATGGATACTATTTTTTTTAATTCAGCGCGGAGGAAGTCGCGGACAATAGCTAGTTATCTTACTAATATTATAAATGCGAAAGTTTAGATGAATGGATGGATGGATGTTTATTTGAAGGTATATCTCCGGAACGACTCAACAGATCTTGATGAAATTTGGCATAGATGTAGAACATAGTCTGAAAGAACACATAAGCTACAAACAAGTTTTTTTTTAATTCTGCACGGACATAGTCACGGGAAAAAGCTAGTTATTTTAATATAACTAACATATAAATCTATAATAATTTTATTTGTAACAATTTGAATTCGAAGATTTCTTTTTAAAAGTTTAACATTTAGCAGACAATTCTATCTGTTATCAGGAAATATTAATAATTGGTCACATAATTATTTTATTGTGTAATATAAATAAAATTCAACATTTAACAACTATAGTGAACGAGTACTAAATCATTTAAAGCTTTTTAAACCCAGAATTCCACAATATTAAGACCAACCTTGTAACTTTTTGTAATGATGTAACACGATCTTGGGATGTTTTTATTCACCGTGGTTCCCGGTGGGTGAGTAAGAACAAGGCGATGTCTAGCGGAGCGAGCGATACAGTCAACTCCCACGGAAGTCTTCGACACAGTTAGCTACGCTGTTATTGATGTATTACAAGATACAAACTTTATGCCGGCTCGGAGTTCACTACAAGCCCATGTCTATACCTTGTTTCGATTAACAGAGGGCGTCAAATTTTATTTATACTACTTATTTGATTTTTTTTTCACTTATACTAATATTATAAAATAACGGTAGGATTTGAAAGTTTTAAGTAACTTTTTCAGTGTGTCTATCGTTAAGAGTTAGGATTGAAACAACAATACACGCAAGTGAACACGTTAGGTTACTACGGATGGAGGAATGTACGCAGGAATGTGTCCGTTTTATTTACGTCCCATTGATAGCTAAAATTGTGGTCTGCGAGCGGGTATAAAGTTTGAATACCACTATACTATAACGTTACGCCGTTTGATTTTATCAGTACAAGTGAATCGAAATGATATTGTTTTTTTCTGTAGAAGCGAAAGAGGTGTGCCATGAACATGTCAAATGGAAATCTGTGCTCTCTGTTGTTTATATACTTATATGTTACGGTGATGTTCATTAGTAAAAGACGAATGAATTCAACAAATTAACATCCGTAAATAATGAGAAAGACGAATTCTAGCTTTAACATATCAGTAATCGGCGGCTCTTTGAGCTAGATGCCAGACACCCTGACCAAACCAGACCCAAAGCCCGGACACCTGCGGCTATCAGCTATAATTACGTGATCGGTGTGCTCTCATGTCCGCAATGTGTGAGGATTTTTACAAACAAAATTGGCTACATAAGCCACATGCGAGCACATCAACGTCAAAACCGGAGCTGAAGACAGTCGCCGTAGCCGATATCGGCTGGGATTACATCATCATCATCAACATTGGTTTTCCAAAAATCATTATTATAATAGCCATTATAATAGCCAAAAATAAGGAAGTAAAACAAAAAAAAATCAAACGGCGTAACGTTATAGTATAGTTGTATCCAAACTTTACAAGATGTATAACAAACTTTGGAAGATTTAACGATATAAAATTTTTGGTTTTACTTCCCTATTTGTGAATGATTATTATATTTTATTAAAGTCAGACCAACGTGATTATTTACTAGTATAAATTAATAGATTAGTATTTTTTAACTATACGGGTCTTCATAATTCCGCAGCCTAATTTCCGGACAGTCTGTAAACGCATTCACAGTTTTATCAGCGATAAAAGGCAATTATTTTTAAGATCTAAAACTTCGCGGTTTCACCGAAAAATATTACCTTAGCAACGGTGTATTAATTATGGGAACTTTGACTTAAAATACTGAGCGTTAGAGGTTATGTTAGAAAGAGTGAACGATAATATTAGAGTGGGATGTTGAGAGTTCAACGACCAACGACGTGAGACCTGTCCCACCGACCCGGTAGACCAATAAAACATAAACTTTATAGTTTCGTAAGACCTAATGCACACAAATAATGAATATGCCTTAATTCACAAGAGAACTAAACTCTTACGTGCAAAATTTGATTCTTAAATATCTTGGTAATAACGAGATTTTTTCTTCAATGAACTTCACGTATCGATAAACCATTTATCATTTTATTTTAAAATTTTTCAATATCCGATTCAGTTGTTATTTTAAAAAATTTACTTCATTAAAGTTCTCTGTCTTTAAAGTTTATGTTACCTACGTCAGTTTGAAGATATGAAATTGAATGAAAATGTTGACAAAATATTATTTTAGAGGTTAGGAGTATTGATAACTTATAAATTTTTATATTACGAAATTTTTAGTTGATATACCGCTCGTATTTGTACCACAAGCTAATTTTTCAAAGTCAACCACTTTTTAATGCAGGTTCTGCGTCCCAGATGAAAATATCGATGACTTAATTATTATCAAGATTGAATGATATAAAGGAATATCACAAGTACTGTGGATTTTCATTGTTGAGTTAATTGTATAAAAATATATTGACGTCCCGCTCATTACTTGTAAAAAGAGAGGGAACATGTTTTAATAAAATGTTACGGAAGTAGACACATTTTCTTCAATTGTCAAACTTTAGTGTAAAGTTACAATCATCAATGATTTTTTTTATATGTGAACAACTACAACCTGAAATATTTTATTGTTATTCAAATATGTAAGTATCCCATTGTGTTTTAAAAAAAAGGAAGGCAATTTATTAAACATACAGCCAGGAGCAGTTTGAAATCGTGTTACAAAATGCCTAACAATGGCTCGAGTGAAGCATTTCCATAATAATATGGTGTTTTGTCAACATCGCAATTGTTATGAGAACGATTTTAATGAATACCCCGAAAAAATAATAAAATAAAGATTGTTTTCGTTTATATCAGAACAAATATTAAATAGGAAATGGGATTGAAAACTAGTTACTATTTATAGACGTATGGTTCTACAGGAGGTTAACATTTTGTTCTTTTGTTGCAGGTAAGCAAACCGGTTCAATCCAGTTAAAACCGCATCTCGAAGCTCTTGAGGTTGAAGAAGGAAATCAATCGAATAAATTACCAGCAAGTAAAGAATGGATATAGAGTTAAGAATGTGGTATTTATACTCGAACAGAAATAATCTTTTTCCTGTGCGTCCCCTTCTCTGTTGATTAAAGTTAGGCATCGCATCTGCATTTGCGGATGTCTATGGGCAACGGTCAACTCGCTATATTTACGAATTCAGGTGACCGTTTGCTCGTTTACCACCTTTTGATATAAAAAAACAAAAAACAAAATAGTTCAGTTTAGCAGAACTGAGGTAGACGAGACAATTATAGACCACTGTTCAGTTATAATTAATATCTAAATATTTGAGACTTAGACCCTTCAAAATATACATATGTGTAAATTTGTATATAGGAATTACATCTAGAAGATTAACTTTCATAAAGATGCGTTTTGTAGATTTTTTTTAAAATCTAAATTCAGTTTCCTAGTTTTTGTTTAAAGTAACTTCTAAGGTTTCTCAGTGAGACTTCTAGCATTATTCCTGATTGGTAGCTACTATCAGGTTACCCAGTTAAAAAAAGCAAACAACAAGCTTATATATGTATGTCAAATCCTGATTATACTATTATAAAATTGCAAGTATTCTTTAATCGTTAGTAAATACGTAACAATTATTAATAGTCATAAACACTATATTATAATTAATAAGACAGGTGTGCAGATTATTAATATTTTAAAATTCAAACTATCAGTGTGACCTGTATCCGTTTTGAATTAATTTATTAGATTTATTCATCCATCGATAATATTAAATTATATAATATCCGAATAGTAGTTTTGATTTATATAATGTATTACATAATACTAGGAAATGTAAATAATAAAATACGGAATATTTTTGACTACTTTCTATATCAACTGACAATTTGCTGACGTTTCTAGTGTTGCCAAATAAAATGATATTCTAACAAAATGTCCTCTTGAAGTCTTTAGCATAATTATTGTGGAGTCCGATAAATCATATTTATTTTATTTTATTTTTAATTATATTCATCTCTCTTACTAACATTATAAATGCAAATATTTGGATGGATGTTTGTTTGTAGGTATATATATAACAGCTCATCGGATATCGATGAAATTTGGCATAGATGTAGATCATAGTATGGGAGAACACTGGCTACTTTCATGTTTTTTTTAATTCCGGGCGTACGGAGTCTCGTCAACTAGTAGTAAAATAAACCAATAAAACATCGACTTGATACATGCATGCATAGATATACGACCAAATTGTAATATAAAAATTATAGGTTGTGGTTCTTTCTTTTTTTTATTGATTTCTTGGTCTCTGTTTTGTCAAAGATTATGACAAGTAATGCGATATGTTTTATACAGAGATTTTGGTCTCAGAAATCTACTTTAAAACCTGTTAAGGTATATATTATTAAAACAATTGATTGAATAATTGAAAGAAAGTATTTGAAATTCCTATTAGTGATTGAGAGATAGGCGTGAATTACTAATGCAGGTGAAACTTATATCAGTAAGATCTCTGAGAAAGTGTACTGTTTGATATTTATTTATTTGGCTTTAACCGGCTCAACGAATTAAATGGATTAGTTTTCTCTACGGATAACGTCTGAATAGGAACGTTTCACTATTCATCACATACATATATACAGATTTATCTATGTATATCTTACTAATTTACTAAATGCGAAAGTTTAGATGGATCGATGTTTGTGAGAAGGTATCTCCGGAATTACTCAACGGATCATGATGAACACAGATGTAGACCATAGTCTGAAAGAACATATAGGCTACTTATTATGTTTCTTTTTACTTCCGCGCGGACGGAGTCGCGGGCAACAGCTAGTATGTTATAAAAGGTCAAATTTATATGTCTTGTACTCGTACAATTTCGGCTGTGGAAAGTCAGGACTATGCATATAGGTCTAGGGCTATGCATATAGACAATACTACTAAATTATATTTTTTTTTTTTTATTTTGGAAAATTTACACTTACACAGTTATACTTTCAAATATTACATGCCCCGCAAAACTGCTTACGCAGTATTTAAAAGTTCTCCTTTCTTAAAATCATGTTGCATTTTATTTATTTTAAAAGTAACACAATAGAGACATAATGGATGATACTTGATCTTTTTTACTGGCACATTTTTAGAGCATTACATTTTTAAGGCCGGCGCGGAGAAAGTTTTGACATCACTTCTTACGTCAGTTTATCGCGAGCCTTGAGTGTGACGAATTGACCGTTTACAGATCATCTTTACTTAAGCAATGACAAAAAAACTCCAGGTTTTACATTGCTTATTTAAACTGTCAGATAACAGTAACTAAAATTGTGTTATGGTAAAAAAAAATTTATAAATGTCCTTAAAAATAACTGATTTATGCTAAGACTGTTGCTAACATACTTTATATCTGGTTAGTTCCTTAGTATAATTCTTAGTAGAATCTTTATCTTACTAATATTATAAATACGAATGTTTAGATGTATGGATTGATGTTTTTTTGAAATTATCTCCGGAACGGCTCAACGGATCTTGATGAAATTTGGCACACATTTAGAACATAGTCTGGAAGAACAAATAGACTAATTTTTTTTTCGTGTCGCGTCTTATACAATCATTGATATGACTTAATATGGTTATAAAGATTTCCTGATCAATATGTCCTACTTAACTTCCTACAACTCCATGAAATCGTGAATCAATCAAATTGACTCGTCATTTCGGATCAGCAACTGAGTCACATTTGAAATGGCGCCAAATGGTGATTTCTACATTACTTACTGAATCACAAAGACTATGTGGTTCATGATTTTTCTTCTCAGAAAGTTACTGGAATAATATAAATAGAGAATTTTTACGATCGTCACCAAAAAATACGACGTAACTACAACAATTATTACCAAATAGATATCGCCCGCGACTCCATCCGCGCGGAATTAAAAAAAAAAACTTAATTAGTAGCCTATTTGTTCTTTCATACTGTGTTCTACATCCATGCCGAATTTTATCACGATGCGTTGAGCCGTTCTGGAGATATCTACCATCAAACATCCATCCATCCAATCATTCGTAATTATAATATTAGTAAGATTAAAAATACATGGCTTATCCTGTTTTATTAAAGAACCCAATTTCTTAAATTTACTATAAATGTACTTACATCTAAAAATTTGTGAAATGTTTTATTACTAGTAGTTATCCGCGACTTTACCCGCGTGGGATTAAAATAAATGTAGCAATAAATATAGCCTTTGTCACCCGGGTATAGTGTAGCCAACAATGAAAGAATTTTTCAAATCGGTTCAGTATTTTCGGAGCCTATTCCATACAAACAAACAATCAAATCATTCCTATTTTTTTCATTAAATTTTTTATGACATCTTAGGTTATTGTTGTCAACATGATTTTTTTTTAACCTATATATATTTAACTGTGTTTTTGTTGTACTAAATCCGTGCTCAACAGACATTATCACGGAAACGGAAGTATTGAATAAAGTTTTGATGCGTGCTTTACGTAATTTCCACTCGAATAGAATTCATAACCTTTGAAAAAAGGCCGACGTTCCGGTTACATAGTCAATAGGTAATTAAATATTTAGAACAGATTTGTGTAACTGTTGTTTTTGTTGATTCCTATGCAAATATGTTTATTGGATAAATTTAAATAAGAAACTTTTACTACAGTGTTTTGTTCAAATCTTAATGCAAAATTGCAGTCGTATACACGTATTTATCACCTTATTCAAGTTTTATTTTGGGACATCCTGTAGATACAAAAAATAGGAATATAGATCTAACTAAATTATTTTTATAATATCTGGCGGCGTACGGTCTTTTCTCGCTAGCGAGTCGTAACTTTGTTCTGGATAGAGCTATATCTTGGAGTAGTGCTTTAAACAAACATTGAAATAGCTACGACATGATCATTTTACCGAAAACACATAGTCTTACGCCAGTATCCGGGTTTCCAGTTAACTCCACTCTCAGGCTAAACACTAAATATAACGCGGCAGGTGCTTGAACCCGCGACCGATATCGCACGTGCACAATAACGACAAAACAAACCTCATTTTTTAAGGATTTCCTCTTAAAAATGGGTCAATACTGGCCACTAAAATCGACATAAAAAGTATGTACTGCTTTGGTTTTTAAAACTGTTATTTGTTTTTAAATCTATTAAATCGTCTTGACAACAAACTAACAAGTAGTAAGAAAATTCATAACCTCAAAAGTTATAACTTCTGGGAAAGGCGCATGTTTTTGCTGTCTACATTTTAGCATTGAGTTTCTCGAAGGTTCCGTTAAATGCCTTTGTAAAGTAACACGATAAACAATAATTTACTTCTAACAATAAATTCATATTTGATTTACTTCCTTTTAACACTAAAGATTTGCTATGTCAACCTTGCGATCATGGTCATCGAACAAAAAGATTGTTTTATTTTAGGTATTTTTAATTCTTTCAAATGTATCCATTACTTAGTTATGTGACTCCAAAAACGTATCAAGAAAAAATAATGTTTTCATAAAATTATTTATTAACAAGATGACATTATTTTTCTACTACCAAATAATTTTTAAAGTGGTCAAAATAATACATTCGTGGCTGTATACAATAATTCACATACCACTAATAATATTTTATCTGTGCTCATTCCGTCACTGCGCGTGCGTGAATACTTTTTTGACACATCGGAAGCGCGCGCGGGAAAAAATAACTCGCTCCAACTTTACTAATGAAGATAAAAAGTACGTTCTCCATCTTTGCTCTGCTTGGAAACGAGACAGTGATATAAATCTGGCTTCAGCCATGCACTGTTACGTAGAAAATAATACATCAAATATTAATACGAAGACCAAAAAACATAAAAGACAAACGCTGTTAATTTTTTTATCAAACGTAAGCGCTTAATAATATATTTTTTAACCATAGAGAAATGTTACATTTGACTATTCCTGACCTAAATTGGTTTGGTTATAATGCTTTTTGGTTATTTGGTGGCTGTTTGGTTTAATTTTTTTTAATTTTGGCACAGCACATTATTAATGGTAACAATTTTAATAATTATACCAATACGTCCACCCCTCAGTTTAATTTAAAAAGACATGTCAAACATTATGGCTCAACAACTACATCATTACTGCATTATGTTTTTACTCTTTTCCGCTCGTCGCTCACAAGCCACATTGCTGCTAATGATTATAGCAAAAAATGACGAAAGCGAAATCACATTACACGCGCTTCTGAGCTCGGCTTAACGGTGTCCCAACCCACATATGGCCGCAGACAAAACTGTAATGTAAAAAAAAGTACTAATTACAAAGGCACACACGAACGAGCAACCATCGTGCACAAACGTAATATTTTCATAGTACGAAACGATTTCATCGGTAACTGTAATAACTTTTGACGGCTTTTTTTACCTAGTTATAGTTACAAATACTTTAAAATACTAATTTAAAACATAAACTAGCGCTCGCCGCGACTTCTTCAGTGTGCAGTTAAAAAACAAAATATCCTTTAAATAATATGCCCGTACACATAAGCTACCTTCTCGTCAATCCTGTTAAAATCGATACAGCCGTTTAGGCGATTTCTCGAAAGAAACGCGACATTTCGAACAAAAATTGAGTTTTCATGGTCAGGAATGCATAATTTATGTGTTCGAAATATGTTTCTTATTCTGTAACCAATTTTATTACATTTTATTGAATCTATTTTTGAGGTAATAATTACATGAAAAATAATCTTAAAATTCAATACGAGCCTTACACAAGTACTTAGTATAAAAAAGATAAATTAGAACACCTCTGTTTCTTTGTAATTACTTTACTGCCTTTGTCCTCACGGAACACAAAAAAATGAGTTTAACCTCTTTCCTCAACGAACTCGTTAGTCGTCTTTGACTTGCCGGCAAAAAAATGTCATCCGTGCCTATTAAGACAAGCCCTTCGTGAAACCGTTTTAAATTCCACAAGATATAGAAAGTAATGGAGTGAATTAGTTACGGGGTTCATTCACTTCGGGTCGCAATTGAATGATTGACGATTACGTACGAAGGGTCCCCGCGGCGGCGACAAATTGTCGGTTAACCCGTGAACCTTATAATTGAAAGTTAATTTCGTTTTAACTGGACAATAGCTTTGCATTTCTTCACGTAAACATCTTTGAAGTTAATAATGACTATTGACACACAATCATTAATAAACCTTTGTGATACTTTGCTAAACAAAAGTACCACTAAATTGAACGGTTTCATAATCTATATTCTATCCCCTAAACTAATTGAATCGGTCATTTCAAAAACCACTTAAGTCAACATTTTTTCCAACATGCTTTTTTTACAGAAAATGGTTTTTCAAAGGTAGATGTGTATTCTGGGTGAAAACAACTTAAGTCAAAACATTCCTTCCTCTTTTAATAATACCGATTGATTGAACATTCATTCTCATTATTGAAGAAAATAACTTCTGTTTCACTTCCATCAACGAAAGCCTATAATTTGAAAGTGCCCATCAATAAAAATAAAATAGACGATTTAAAACTAGTTCAAGATAGCATTCCGGAAGAGCATATGCCATTTTATAACAACATTTTTAGCCAACTGCAAATGTTGAAGATAATCCAGATGAGAATGATGGAGAATATGACTATGTACCATAAAGATATTAAAACATGACAAATTAATACATGTGAAATATTAATAAGATTATTTTTAAGTGTAATTCTTAATTACAAGCAATAAAAAATATGATTACTACAATTTTTTTGGTTAAATTATATACCACTAAACCTATTTCTCGCTAAAACAACATAAGTCAAGAACTGTTTATCAGGTTTTTTTCATTATTTCTATTAATAAAGCGAAAAGATTATACGCTATTTTAATTTTTTACCCCTCGAATACTAAATTAACCATAAAGAAGCTCTTCAAAACTCATTTGTTTGTGTATGAAACAGTTTTTATTGATTTCTGAAAAATTATAATTTTGTGACTTATGAGGTTTTTGAAATGACCGATTCAATTATTAGTCGCCTACAATTAAAAAAAAATTGATTGTATTTCAAAGACAAAATGACCAGTCTAGAATATTTACATCGTAATCGTACTGGAATATATCTAGAACATTACGCATACTTATAGGTATTTCTTGTGTTAATTTCATGAAATAAGTGAAGATTCAAACCGGGTCATTGAGGCAAGTTAAATTTTAAGTTAAACATTTAACAAGTGCACTTAGCATATACCCACGCAAACTGCAAGTGTAGAGGTTTCAAAGTAAATGGCAGCTTTAAAAAAATGAAACTTTTTATTTATATAAACTACATATAAACTAAACTGGCAAAAACAGTATTAAAACAACAACTTTATTAAAGGGATGTGAATATGTTTTTTTTCACAAGTGTTTCGATGCTGGAAACATAAGTATCAATTCCAACAAACTACGAAACATGTTTCTATTGACTATTGTTGTAATTAGTGTGTGTTCAATTGTAATTAGCGATTACAGAACAATTTGCCTTTATTAAGTTCAAGGTCCATGAAATAGCGTATGAGGGGGCCCAACGTAAAAGTAATTCAAGTATAAATTATGTAGTATATACGTAATAAATACAACTTTCTAACACTCATTGTTTAGCAATATATTAAACTTTATTATCAATAATCATAAATAAAATCACTTGATTTTTACTTTATAAATTTAGCTGTTAATCTCCAGAAGCTTCCTTTTATTTATGTTTTCAAATATATTGGCGGCTCTTAACTTCGCGTGAGTCTCTGCGCATACAATTTTAGGTGTTGCGGGGCGTTACGGGATGCAGGGGGAGGGCAACGCACGCTGATTAAAGTGGGCCGACAAGATATTTGAAATGTTAGACCTAGTCTAAAAGTTTGTTAGCGACTCAGATGAAGAATTATATAGATATGGCATGCGCGTTCACCCGTAAGGGACAGATAGAGAGTACTATAGACTATACATATATATAAGTAAAAGGATTGGGGTTACCAGTTATTTGTTTTGTCCCGAAAATGAATAATTACGATATAATTTAATATAGACCAATTTATATATTCCCAATTAAATTGTAATTAATAAACGTAATAAATATAAAAAACAATGCGTAATTTTTGTTTATGTGACTAAGATTACATAAACAGATTTTTTTAGTAATACTTAGGTCATAAATTCTGTTACATGTTTAATATAAAATAATTGAAACAAGTTTATTCATTATGTGACCATTTATATACCAAAATGAACTTAACAAAACATAGATTCTTATGACACTAAAGTTTATTCAAAATGACATCCGTGATTTTGAATACAGGCCTTCAATCTGCTCGGCCAGTCGTCTATCACAGCACGAACGAGGTCCATGTCAATATCGGCGGCTGCCTTAATCAAGGATGTCTTGAGTGACTCCAAAAAAAGAATTTCCCGATATTTTTTCCCGCGTACTGCTTCAACAAAGCGCGGCATCTCTTCAGTCTTAGGTCCATTAGACGAGCATTCAAACGATGTCCTATTTTTCTTCGATATGCACGAAGCCCTAAGTCTTCATAAAAAGCTACAAAAAACATACCAATATTATAGTCATATAATTTTAAATTACTCTGTATATCATTACAGTGAACACTACATGTAAAACTACTTAATATTAAACTATTTTGATTGTAATTTCTAAGAAACAAAATTTACATGGGACAAATTAAAAAGCATACTCTTTAAAATCAACGGGATAAGAAAGTATCAAATATTTAAAAACACAGCATATACCAGAATTAAAAACTCCTTTTGAAATCTGTTGAAAATAGTATAAAAAATGTGAATTGTTTCATTTATATACATTATACATACTATAATTTATTTCCCCTAAATTCAGGGTAATTTTTACAACAAGATGGTGGTATTATTTTTACGGGTAATAACCAACCAATTTGAAAAGAAGTTTAATATGGCCGCTTGTTTCCCAGATCTACAGTATATTATTTGACACAAATGACATCTGCGTTTGGGCGCATAATGTTCGAAAAATACTATTTTATTTTAGCTGATTTTACCCGTATTTTAACATATTAGTTATTACAAAGACTGTAAAGAACAACTAGTTTGTATTTTCTTCCTTATTTTGTATGAATACATGTGAATAAGTGCGTAGTTTCAGTACTTACGAGTGAAAGGTTATGTTTTTCTCTTTTCGCTCACTACGGCTTTTACAACCGACGATACAGCAGTATACCATGTTTTATAAACTTTACCTTACTAAAACTGTAATATCAAAATATTTTTGCACAATTACAGCAACTAAGTACTCACAATTTTCGAAAAATAGCACGAATGTCAAACTTTGTTAGGGACAACCTAGGTTGTTTGTAGGGGACAACCTTTGTTCCAAACAAAGCCCAAACCCTGGTACGCAGAAAGGGACGGAAGATAGTTATCCCTGTCTTTGTCACGTCACAGGAATTGTGTATAACTGTATCTCTCTCACTCACGGTATTATTATTACCGTGTCATAGACTTGGTTAGCGACACAACATTTTGTAGAACGGACAAATGGTGAAAAGGTCATAAAGACGTGAAATGCTGATTTAGTGTTTATCAAAGACTCACAGGTTTATTTTTCCAAGTAGGTATAATTTGCTCATTGCATGAGCAGTAAATAACAAAATTAGGTGATCTTTAAATGAATTTCTAGGAATTCATTACGTTTAGGCCTATTACGTTACATGAAAGAGAAGAAAGATACAAGTAAAAGAGATGAAGGCATAAGTATTAAATGTTAAATTGAAAAAAAAATATATTTCTTTTTTTCGTTTTAAAAGTTAATTTTATTTAATTTACTTTTTGTTCCAATTTTTAAATTTAATTCTAGAATGATCACAAATATATCAAACCGTTACATCGTTAACAAGAGATGGATAATCTGCAACATGTGGCAATAAAACAAAACAAGGCAAAGGAAGTTGCAAGCGGCGGCCACACGAAACGAGTACCCAGCGACCATAGACAGACGAAACACGATACGTGTGACGTTAAAAAGCAACACTGTTCTCTATGGTAACCGGTTTTATTACCAGGAACAGGCATATTGTGAATTTTTAAATTTTGAATGAAAAAGCTCTAATGATGTGTTTTACATTTCTTTACCAAACCCTTACTTCCATACAAAATGTGGAGACTAATAAGGTATTGTGTATACAATGTCTCTATAAACATTCTGGTTCCTCGGAATTTAAATAAAAATTTATCATTCAAAATGTTGGGAAAAATTCTAAGTACCCATTTGTTGGTCTTAGCGGACAGTTGTACCTATAATAATTCTTTTGAATATACAAAATGTACAAAAAACTTAAAATGTTATTATTTATACATAAAAAAACACGTCTATTTAGTACATAAGTCTGCAACTTGCTGCTAACTTTAACGATTTCCTTTTCAACGTGTAAATGTGACCTTTAAAAAGTAAACATATGGAACAACCAGATTTTGTACTCTTTTCTCAAATCGATTTCCTGTTAATAAAATTGTAAACGTTTCGTTGCCCTATTTATTGGATTGCATTGCATATGGCAACATTATTGAGTTAACGTGCAGTTAAACTCTTCAGTTTTACGACGGCCAGTTATTCAGGTCGAGCTGTATCGATCATTATAAACCTGAGTTATGTTCTCATTGTTACTCTGTACATGGCACAGATTAATAAACTTTCAGATGTTAACACAGATAAGTAAAATTTTAAAATACGACCAGGAATAAAATAAAGCGATCATCGCCTCTCTTGAAACCTCAATAAACCAAAAAAACTATATTTGGTTTCATTTTTTTTAATCCTGAAAAGCGCAGGATTGCCACAGCAGATATATAGATCTTTCTATTTTATTTCGGGTAAATCCGCTACGATGATATTCCATAAGTAGTAGTAGTTCATACCTTATCTTTGAGAAAAATAAGTAGGCATTACTTATGCTCAAAATAGAAATTTCTTCGACTCAAAATATACTCGAATAAATACCTAACTCGGACACAAATATTGTAGTTACCACGTAAATAAACTTTACAAGCTATAAATTGAATAGTTTCCGGTATAGATTTTGACCAATTTATTAGTTCGTTATCTTATTAATATTATAAATGCGAATGTTCAATGTTCACATGTATGAATGGATGTTTGTTGGAAAGTATCTCCAGAACGACTCAACGGATCTCGCTGAAATTTGGCATAAATATAGAACATAGACTGGAAGAACTTATAGACTACTTAATAATTTTTTTCTCATCTCCGCGCGAACGTAGTCGCGGGCAACGGCTAGTATTTCTATAAAAATAATTACAAATCTGAACTTAACACTTTTCAATAGAAATTCAACAATTCAAATTAAAAACCAAAAAAAGCCGTACCAAATTTAGTTTAAGAATAGGTCATGGTTAACAAATTGAGAACAATTTAGTTAAATATCTTTAAAAATAAAAATATGTTTAGTAAACATTTAGTAAACGTGAACAAAAAGCAACAAGGTCCAACCTTTAAACTTATTGGACAGCTTCACAACAGTTCCACAGCCATTCATAAAGGAGGAATAGAGACAGAAGTTGTTCAGAGAAAACGTATGCGTGACAGAGAGAGAGAGAGACAGCGAGGGAGATTGCATTCCAGACAGCAGCGCCGAGCGCAATGTTCAGTTGCTTGTGGTTTCAGTGTTACAATTTTATATATTTTCACCTATAATTTTGGCTATGTTACGTAAATGAAATAAATACAAAAATGAATTAAATACGATTTAATAACCAAAAATCATTTAAGTAAAAGAGAAAAATAATAATATTAATTGCTCATGAAAAAAGTTAACTTTAGTTTCGATTATAAAATTATTTTACGCTAAAGTTTTAAATCTTTTCACAAATACATTCGCATTTTTGAATCATTCTATTATTGATTTAAAGTTTGAGTTTCTTTATTAAAATAAATACATTATTGATATCTCAAAAATGGACATTGTGAGAGTTAATAATATGGCACAATAATATTTACATGAGGGCAACACTGACCGCTCTTCGAACCTCTCACTAGTTTTACGCCGTGCGCGGAGTCGGACGTGCGTTGCGTTTTTACACTCAATAAAAAAACTTTATCTCGTCGTAACTTTGTAAATACTTTCGATAGTTATGTCAACAAAATTTCCCTCATAGTGTAACTATTTAATACACTTAAGTGTTTATTAGTGTTTCCCTTTTGTGAAGGTGTTTCATGTTTATTAAAATTGTGATTTGAGTGTGTCCATCCAAGAAGGAACGCCGAGGGTACTTTCACTGGACTGAAAGTTTATAAAAAATCTTTCGGAAAACTTCTACATTAAAGGACTTGAAAGAATACTGAATATATAAAGGTAATTATAGAAATTTTAATTCCCAATAACAGTAACATTAAAATGCCATTCGAATCAGGTGTCATTGGAAAAAATATTTAGTTAAATTTTGCGCTGAAATAAAATTTCTTAGAATAAAATATTTGGTTGTATGCTGATTACCTTGAAAGATAAATTTATATTCTTAACCGTGAAATATTCGGCAAATGGAATAAGTAACAACATTTAAGTAATTTATAATGCTTTAATATTTTATGACAAAGAAATTCTTATCCCGCCAATAAGACTTTAGAGGTTGAGATACTAAACGTTAGAAGTCAGTTCAAATCCGTATTTTGTTAACTATTAAGCTTAGTAAATTTACTACTTTATTATTCTTCTTACATCAAAAGTAATACTAAAATTCAACTACATTTTTTTTACAAAAATATGTTGCGTAAATCACGTGAAAGTTTTCGTCAAAATAACTCCTACTTAGGTGTCCTATCTACCCATAATATTGTCTTATCTTCGCAAACGCAATCTGATCTTGTCATCTCGCAGATAAAACACGTTATATGTCAAATACGTCATACAACGTACAATATAAATAAATCAACTTTCTACCTATACCTATTTATGTTTGTGTTCCTTTTGGCTATATTTTTTAAATCATAGATTCTATAAAAGTTATTCTTAAACACAATGTACAATATGACCTATTAGCTTCGTCTCCTATTATCTAGGGGGGCATCAGTGCCCCCGCCGAGACGGTTATTGTAAAAGAGATAGAAATTTTCTAACTAAAAATACGAATTAAGTTTGGGCAACATAACCTCTAAGTATAGGGTAGGTAGCCAGGTCGCGAAGCCTACTAGCTGAACAGACCAGCCAGTTTGGCCGGACATTTGGGTATAAAGGTCGGACACCCTATATTATTTAGGATTTTGTCTCAGCATTAATAGGTACACTCTCGTTTGGGAAATGTAAAAAGCCTAACAAAATCCGGAAAACCGTTTATTTTGGCCGGACATGCAATCAAAAAGTCTATGTCCGGCTTTATCCGGACGCCTGGCAACGCTATCTAAGTAGGTACTAACCTTTTGGTTGTTAGGTCGTTATTAAATAATTTTTATAACTTTTTTTAAAGAAATTAGAACAGTCCGTGAAAGTTTAAGTAAATAATATTTGAATAACTTATATGAATGCTAAGTAGTCTTTAGCATAATTTGAATATACTTAATTATGTTTCAACAGCTGTTGTTAATATTAACGCGTTCATATTAAGTTAGGAATGTTACTATAAGTTTCCACTGTTAATTTACTTGTATAAAAACATGTTTCTCAGATTTTAAATTATACACATGTATCATTTTTTCGTATAATTGTTTATTAGAATCAACACTTCTTTCTTATGCATATTTTAAATATTGTCGTATTTTAAACTTAGTCCTTTTTAATATATAGGTTCATTTACATACCGTCGGTTTCTGAGACCAAAATCTCTGTATAAAACATATCGTTATCTCTGTCATTATCTTTTCTTCTCGGAGATTTTCGTCTTAGAAACCTACTTTTAATTGCGTATATTCATAGAACAGTGCTACTTTAAGTTCTAAGTTTTAAAATGTCTTAATTAAACATGCTTGTTTTATTTTGTTCCGATTACTTACCTTTAACTTAGGACAAAATAAACATAAATTTGCTTTTTTATAGTTAAAATATTGAAATAAAATAAATTGCTAATACGTTAAACTTTTTTGCAGAAAACATTAAAGTTTTCATTTCAAATATTTTAAGTCGACATTTAACTTTTATTTTTCATTGATCATATAATTATTTTAATAAATTATCCTCCTTAGTAGAAAACCTACTGGCCATATATAAAGAAAATTTGGATGATTTCTTACGCGTTGATAGAAAAAAAAACTGTGGTAATTCATAACAAAAGAACCCAAATAAAAGTTATCATTAGCCTTGTGAGTCATTCAACGATAATTGTCATTAAATGATCGTGTGTCACACACAACTACGTAACTATTTCTTGTATAACCTATAAAAAAAGATAAGCACCACACTTGACAGCTCGGAATAAGGCAATAGAAGATAATTTCGAGTTTATTTTTATCACACGCCATGGGAAGCGGCGCATGTGGTGAGAAATGGCGCGAAAACCAGCGCTCAACAGGCACGCATTGACAGATGTTTCCGTATACCATAGATAATTTTAGCTCCACAGAGTAATGATCACTTTGAGGGTTGTTAATTTTTTTCTTTTTAAATAGAAAATAATTTTTAATTTAGAACTAGAAAACAGATAAAGTGGTTTTTGGAAAGTTTTTTAAGTAAACAAGAGTAAGTCATATAATTTCTATTATTATAATGTAAAGGATTTAAAAAAAAATTCGAGCAAAATGAAACGTAATAAATTATGTAACATTTGGAATTTTTCACATTTTGTACCTCTTAATATAGATATTTACTCTTAAAGTATACCTTATGAATATTTTGTCATTTAAAATATGAATAAATTATAAAGGTTACTTCTTATATCACATTTTGTAGGTGACTGTACAAGCGTCACTCGTTCCAATAAACAGCTTTTATGTTTACGTTATAATTAAGTGTTAGATAACGATGTTATAACTAGTTGACGATTAGCTGTTAACGATTCATTAATATTCTGTTTTTTTAAACAAACTGTCAGACAAAGAAGTCAATCCACAATTTTGTTATTTAAAAATCATTAAGTCTACAATTTGAAATTATATGTTACCATTATTAAATAACAGTTTAACCGATATACAAAACTATTTTTTTATAATCTACACCAATTATATTAATGTCTGCATGTTTGTAATTAATAAATTGAAAAACAAAGTTGAATTATTTTACAAAAATAAACCTGAAACTTACCCGTGTTATAAAAGTTTCTAATCTTTGTAAATCTATATATATAAAAGAAAGTCGTGTTAGTTACACTATTTATAACTCAAGAACGGCTGAATCGATTTGACTGAAAATTGGTGGGTAGGTAGCTTAGAACCAGGAAACTGACATAGGATAATTTTTACCCCGTTTTCTATTTTTATATTCCGCGCGGACGGAGTCGCGGGTAAAAGCTAGTGTAAAATATTGTAATCACAAACATGTAACATTTGATCAAATGTTTGTATATTTGCCAAACAAATGGCAACACGTGCTACTTAGTTATTTTATCTCATAACTGCTTCTCAAAGTTAGTTTAGAGCACTGTTGTGTAACAGTCGAATTCCACTGCAATGATGCCTGGTTTACATTACGCCAGTACATTAGATACAGTTCAACATATTGAGCAAGAGTTACAGGTGTAATTAAATTCAAAAATTAATAATAAGTATATTAGTGAATACTGTTTATAGGTAGTGTTGCATTAAACAATAAAAAACTTGCATACTTTCCAATAACTTACTAATATTGGAACGAAGTTCCTTATCGCGCGTTGTGAAAGGGGGCTAGACGGAAAAAATTCTTACGAAAAGTTGTCACGACACTTTTTGCTATATCACCATGGCAACGACGTGACAATATATAACGAAAATTCATAGAAATAAAATGTACTTCTTGTGAAGACTTAAGTTTTTTATTCATAGAATAAACATTGGTTCCTTCACTAATTAATAGAAAGGAACTTCGTTCCATCCGGGTGTCCCTTCACACCTCTCAAGTTTTATTTTTATCTACAACACAGTAACTACCGTTTGAAAAAAATATAAATTTATTACCCATTAGAGTCATTAAAGAAGCGGTTCATATCGTAAAACACGCCACGGGAAATAACTCAATTGAAACTGGAAGCACATAAATAACGCCATCAAACTACAGAGAGTAAATCTCAAAACAAAAGGTCAGTTAACTCTGTTAAAAATAGTTTATTGGACTTCAGTTAACTTTGTTGTTAACTCAGTTGATTTGGTTATTTCTGAGAAGAAATCACTAGTGTTCAGATGATGTTGAATAACTTTACAGAACCACTCATTCTAGTTACTTATTTTAAAGTATTTTTTTAGTAAAAAGATGGCAAACGGCCGCTTGAATTTGCCATAACGTAGTAACCGTTTCCCATAGACATCTATATTTGCAGATACGTTCCCCACCTTTAATGGACAGAGGTGGAAACGCACAGAGAATATTTCGCTTTCCTTTGCCCTCCCCCTTCTTAAGGATGGAACATAAAAAAAGGGTGTGAAGGAAAGGAGACTAAATTTAGGACTCCAAAACACACCCTTCAGAAGAAACGTGAAATTGTTTCCACTTCACGCCTGTCTTCTATGTGCTTATATGCGCTGTCTATCGGTTTCTTTGTTTTTAAATAACAAATACAGGTATTGGGACTGTAGAAATTCATGATTACTTAATAGTAATTGAATCTGTCAGTTACTTTAAATGTTAAGGGATTATGTATGTATTTATTTTAGGTTTAAATTGACCTATAAATGTTTGCCACATAGAGGTAAAGTAGGTGTCAATATTGAGGAAAATTTTGATTAAAATTGATGCAAAATGTTTGTCCTGTTTGGATTCATTACGATTTCACATGAATTCTTATGTTATTTTGTTGGTATGAAACGGAATTGTTGCCACAATTAAAATGTTTGAGCTTGTTTGTTTTATATTACCCTAGAAGTGTACATATAGCTTTTATTTTATATAACATTTGTAAAAGAAAACTTAGTTCTAGACGTCTTGGCTTATCCGTAGACAAATATTTACAGTTCACATAACAATTTTATCTTTTACTAATTAGGTTAAATACATTGTTTAAACTTTCGTGAGATGTTATATATAATGAATTAATTAAGAACTGTGCGAGACGCTATGCGCACTGTAAACGCGACGGGTCCGAAACTAGTAGTCACCGGACGGTCATACCTGAGTTAAGCCATTCTTAATTAATTTATGCTATATAATTGAAGAATTTGTAGCGAGTTAGTGATGAATGAATACTGCTGTATTTCTTCTCGAAATAACTGTTAATGTCCAAATAAAATAATTTCACAAACGCAATAGATCAGTAGATAAATAATAAGAGTTATAAAAGAAAATCTTTAAAACTCAATAGTCCGTCATTAGGTTGCAAAACTGTCCCCCTTTTGCTATAGACAGCGCGGCAACGCCACAGGCAACATGTTTGTATATACGGGGTTGCCGTGATAAAAGTAAAGTTTTTGAATGGACAGAATCTCTGATAACACCATTAATATACGTTGTTTTGTTACTAATTGGCTGGTCATTCGCAATTTGATGATACATTATCAGTATTTAATTATATCTAAGTACACGCAGTAGATTATCGTATTCATACTAGTTTTCAATGAATACATATTTGCTTGTGTTTTGATGATCTGCGAATAATATTTTTTTATATAGTGTAAAATTTTAGTGCAATATTGTAATTTAAAATGTGGTTGCCGTTGATAAAATGGACATATCCAAGAGATACGGTGTGTATATTTATTCTTAAGAAAAAGTCGATAATTAATTTGTTATCCGTTGTTGAAATGGTACCTGTAGGCCTAGCATGAATATTTGTGTCATCGTGTCGTTATCGACAAAGTTTGTACAGTAATAGAGGGCGTAAAATACACCAAAAATCTCATATTAATTTTGACATAATTGATGATAATACGAAGTCGATTGTCGTATATATTCGTACTAGGCACACTGTTATAATAAAATTTACATTTAAAGATTATATAGATGATTGAAATTATAAATTGTCGTAAAATTACAAATTTAATTTGTGTGTGCAATTATTGAAAGATAGTCTATGAAAATGCACGCTTTTTTTTAAATATTGACTCACGTTTGTAGTCATACGTAGCTTTTTTATTAACCAAAACCTTTCATATTCGAAGTAGTTAATATTTTATCGAGTAAGTTTTTTTTATATTGAAAAAGTTAGCGCTTGACCACGATCCCACCCGATGGAGTGATGATGTGGTCTAAAGATGGTACGCGCTAGCTTTGTTATTGACCATACAGTACGTATTGGACCAATTTTCACCAATATTATGAGAATGAGGTCACCTACATAGAAACATTGTCACTTTTATGATATCAGAGTTTTAAGTAGGTAAACATTTCACGATAGCCTATCGAATGATAAAAATACCTAAAAAGAAACACTTTCATTCCCGATAAGTGAACGATATGTCAAGTGACGACTCTGTTAAATAATGCTTTAAACACTGGGAATTGTTAAATGGGTACTCAGGAAGTCCCTTAGTACAAATTTCTCAGTACATTCTTTTGCCGGAGATATGTCACTAATATAAAAAGTAGAAAGATTTGTATTTTTGTATGTATCGAAGAAAATTAAAAAAACTACAAACTTTGTTTTACTATTAAAAAGTGTAATTACTGAGTAATATAACATACAGTCAAAATCTGTTATAACGACATCGAAGGGACTACTCATATTGAGTCGTAAAAACCGATAGTTGTAACAACCGGTGACAGGTATTAATAGGAAAGATATGTATATAACATTCAGCCAGGACCTTTGATTTTGGTCAATTTAACCGGTATTTTGTTCTAAACGATGTCGCCATAAACGGTTTTGACTGTATATTTATTACTAGAACTTTTTTAAATCCTCATGGGCATAACCACGGGCAAAAGCTAGTTTAATACCTAGTTAATAAACTAAGAGGTAATTTTCATTAAACGTTTTGTGTAACGTTTTTTAATGTTTTCTAAATAATACAGTATCTACTTGTTTTACAATATAACTATAGTCTTAAATGCTTAAAGTTTTTAACCGCAGTTAAATCCGTTACGAGTATATAAAACCGCTCACTTAGTAATTTGTAATAATTACGAGTATGACCCTGCACAGACTAGTTATCATAGAACGTTCACTGTGGCCATGTGAACCGAAATCAATAGGCTATGGTGGAACCTGTTTGATGTACCGTTATGAGTTACTCTGCGTACCATGACCAATAAAGGTATCATCAATTTGTAATCAATTTGTATTCTCAGATTACTGCCATACACCCGACGTTAATTGATCACTAAGGGAGACCCTTATTGTCCCTTAGTGTGGGTTTATTTTCTTAAATCTACGTTAAAAACTACGTAAAACAATACTGAAAGTGGAAGTTTTAGGCCAATTTATTAGATAACATCTATATCTATATATATAAAAGAAAGTCGTGTTAGTTACACTATTTATAACTCAAGAACGGCTGAATCGGTTTGACTGAAAATTGGTGGGCAGGTAGCTTAGAACCAGGAAACGGACATAGGATAATTTTTACCCCTTTTTCTATTTTTTATTTCGCGCGGACGGAGTCGCGGGTAAAAGCTAGTCTATATATATAAAAGAAAGTCGTGTTAGTTACACTATTTATAACTCAAGAACGGCTGAATCGGTTTGACTGAAAATTGGTGGGCAGGTAGCTTAGAACCAGGAAACGGACATAGGATAATTTTTACCCCTTTTTCTATTTTTTATTTCGCGCGGACGGAGTCGCGGGTAAAAGCTAGTATATATATAAAAGAAAGTCGTGTTAGTTACACTATTTATAACGCAAGAACGGCTGAATCGATTTAACTGAAAATTGGTGGGCAGGTAGCTTAGAACCAGGAAACGGACATAGGATAATTTTTACCCCGTTTCCTATTTTTTATTCCGCGCGGACGGAGTCGCGGGTAAAAGCTAGTTTATGCTAATAATGACCACAGAACATCGTAACAATGTTGCGTCATTGAACATTTTTTCTTTTTAAAAATGGATTTTATAAAAAATCGAAGGAAAAAAATCGATTTTTAATATCTGAATTCTGTACACATATGTTTGAATTCCTTATCGAATCGTTTATTTCAATCGATGTTTCTAAGCAGGTCATCTCACTGTGAAACTAAAACTGATAGAAATCAAATTAGCTTTGCTTTTGTGGCACTTTAATTTAAGAGTTTCTCAAAAAATCTCCTGCTTTATAAACTGTATTTTGTTTTGAATATATTCTTGAAGCAGACAGCATTTAAGACGTAATAAGAGGTGATGAAATCAATAGATGAGCATAAATAATGCGGAATTCAGTGTAGAACTTGTTCCGCGGTGAAAGCGGTGGCAACAAATTTAACGCCAATTCTATAGTTATTCAACTGTTATTGATTATTAAACTAAAAAAAAAAAACAATTTTTTGTAGGTTAAATCTCAGATTATTTCACGTTCAAATATTTTTGATTATGTAGTAAAATTTTGTATGTGTCGTTATAAAAGCTGAATGCTCCGATTACTTGGAGGTTTGAAACAAGTTCCCTGTGTTAGAGTTTCCGTCCAAATACGACGTGACGGAATAGGAATTTACTAAGCTACTATCTTTCGGCCACAACATCAATTGACATAAGGGGGGTCGTGATCAAGAGCTGATTTATTTACTGTAAAAAAATGCTGCAGACACCTTCAAGTTGTCCGTGTACAGCGCGCCCTTAGTTAATTCTTAAAAACTTAATCAGGTTTCTTGAACAAATGTAAGGATTCAGTAAGTGTAGAATGTCTTCATTATCTAACGGTGGATTGAATTTGATGGGGTGGATACTTCACTAAGAAGGGTTTCCACGAAAGACATTTGATTATACATTTCATGTTACAAAGCAATGAATTAAAAAAAAAACATTCAATGTAGCTCATTTTTCCATCTTTTATAAATAAGACGTTATATTAACTTAAGTTCCACTATAGATTCGACGGAGGGTTTTGTTAATTTCTTTATCAACCTATGTAATAAAAATACCTCAATATATATCGCTCTATGAACATTAGCTTATAATTTTTTTTATCTTTTCAGCGCCTAAACAATGGAAATAACCGTGTACGTAGTTTAAAAAACAATTTTGTTTTTTTATGACGTTAACCGTAAACAAGAATACCTTTGCCCATTCTCTGACCATAAAGTAGAGCAATTTAAAAAGTAAATGTCAATGTCAATTCGCATTCCTGTGCCGCAGGTGACAGCCGAAGTGACCCGCATATTTTGATAGAAATGGCGGCTTAATGATCAACAATGCTACCGGCTGTCAACGGATATTTATTTTTTGTTCATTGAGGGAAAAAAAAAACCTAATTGGTGTATGTAATTGGATAAATATATTTTTAATTTTTTTTTTACTATTCCCGCTTGAAATTTTGCCACATTTTCATTAAAATAGTCTTTCATTTTTCTGAAAATCATACTAATATTATAAATGCAAATGTTTAGATGGATGGATGGATGTTTGTTTGAAGGTATCTCCAGAACGGCTGCATGGATCTCGATGAAATTTGTCATAGATATAGAAAATAGTCTGAAAGAACACATAGGCTACTAATTTAGTTTTTTTTTAATTGCGCGCGGACGGAGTCGCGGGCGACAGCTTATTTTATAAAAATCTTAGCGTGGGCTTCTGAGACCAAAGTCCCGTTTATCCCGTAATCAAAAGCCTACAAAAACCACTTCTGTACAAGGTTGTATTATTTATATCGAATCTAATAAAATCAATACAGATGAGTTGACATTTAAGATAGGTTACATAATGTATTAGTCACACAAACTGACTCATACAAACGCCTTATAAACTACGAATCTGTGGGCTATTTTGTGGCTATACATACCGATGTTGCCATGTACAATCAATATTTAAATTATATGTTGGTAGGCTAATGATTGTATTTATTGTTATACTAGCTGTCGCCGGAATTAAAAACAAACGTAATAAGTAGCCTATGTGTTCTTCAAGACTATGTTCTACATCTGTGCCAAATTTCATCAAGATCCGTTGAGCCGTTCCCGAGATACCTTCAAACAAACATCCATCTTAACATTCGCATTTATAATGTTAGTAAGATAGTAAAATTAATTGATTGAATAATAATAATTTGTGTTGTCATTCTTACTTTAATCAAATTAATTAGTGTAAATAATTTGTTTTGTTTATATTGAGATTTTACTGTCATATGATAAACTTTATTACTTTTTATTTTTATAATCTGTAATTTATCTAGTATCAATAAAATTGTATTGTATTTCAATTTACACAATTAACTATACTACGTGTTATTCTGTTGTTTATATTTTTTTATTTAAAAAAAAGTTGCAAGGTAAACTTTAGGCTAGTCACTATTGTCACAAATCTTACTTATATTATAAACTAGCTTTTACCCGCGACTCCGTCCTCGCGGAATAAAAAAAAATGCACACAAGATAAAAAAAGTTCCTATGTCCGTCTCCTAGTTCTAAGCTACCTCCCCATCAATTTTCAGCTAAATCAGTTCGACCGATCTTGAGTTATAAATAGTGTAACTAACACGACTTTCTTTTATATATATAAATGCGAAAGTTTAGATGGATGGAAATGTTCGAAGGCATCTCCTGATCGGATCTCTATGAATTTTGGCATGGAACACATAGACTACTAATTAAGTTATTTTTTAACTTTGCTCTGTCGGAGTCGCTGGCGACAACTAGTTAACAATAAGTGTGAATAAATTAAAAGTAAAATTATCACATACAAAAAAAAATTATTAAAAAAAAAACATGTTAAAAGTGACATGAAACATGTAAAAAAATATGTAAAACGTGGTTTTTGTATCTAGTGGCTTAGGATATAATGTTTAACATCAACAAATATTTTGTTTTGTTTTTAATAATAAACAAAAATATGTAGCCTCGTATTTACTAAAGGTCAATTGACTCAAGACTCGACGAGTGTAATGTAAATTGATGTACAAATAAAGGTGTTTGAAAAGTTGCCACACCTGCTACACTTTTTAATTCATAGAAAACATTACGAGGAATTTTCCAAACGATCAAACATGGCAACACTGGGAAAAGCAAACTGGTTTCGGAATCTAGACTAGAATCTGCCGAGACCGTGATGTTTATTTTCACTTACCGCTTTCACATGTTACTACATTTTTTTCTAACTAAATTTAGAAAGTCTTTATTTTTATATTTTACTGTCATAATGCACAAAGGACTTCTTTAAAGGGAAATATATTAAATGTCAATGAAAAAATCGGTATAAATCTTTTGATAACTTTGATAGGTTTTATGTATTCCGTCATTGAATTCAGTTGGTCTAGAACGAAAATTTGTAAAAATCGCCTTCGTATCATCATCGTCGATTATGTCAAAATTAACTGTTCTCGTGCGACTTCATCTCCATGAAATTCCATTCATTTCTGTTACACAGATAAAAAATATTTTATTGTTTACATTGCGTAAAACTTTCAATTGGAAATGTCAATGTTCAAATGGTCAAATGACAACGCAGGCCTTCACCATTGGCTGAGATTTATCAATAACATTAAAGTTTGCGACATTAAATGTAAGAAACATCATCATCATCATCATCAGCTCACTGTACGTCCCCACCGAGGGGCTCGGAGCCTACCCCCCAGTAAGGGGTGACTAGGCCATAGTCAACCACGCTGGCCAAGTGCGGGTTGGTTGACTTCACACATATCATTGAATTTCTTCTCAGATATGTGCAGGTTGCATCACGATGTTTTCCTTCACCATAAGAACGTTTGACAAATGTACATTTGTAAATCGAAAATCGAAAAACACATCGATACATGGCGGGATTCGAACCCAGGATCTGCAGATTGCAAGTCAAGTGCTTAACCCCTGAGCCACCGAAGCATGTAAGAAACGTTGTTGAATAAATTAGAAAACGTCAGTTAAACTTGTATATTGTAGTATAAAAAAATACCCTTAAAAGTATCAGTGTTGCCTTTCCTCTACACACACGTATTTAGAAAGTGAGTTAATTTAAATTACTATATTAACGTAATGCAGTTAATTTTGCTCTCGGAAACCAGACGGAGATCCGAAACGTGGGGTCCCTTTCACAATTTGCAGATTAGGTAAGATTGCTCCAATACAGAAACCGGTAAACCAGTAGATAGGGTTGCCACCGTTTCGGGTTTAACCCGTATTTATTCCCATTTCTGTTTGGGTCAGTATATCCTTTCTGATGGAAAGAAGCGGATGGAAAATAATTTACTGGAGGTCATTTCCTTATGGGATTCTTTTTTTATTAGTAAAAAAGGAGTCAAAGTGGTGAAGGATTCAAATTAACAAATGTTACTGGATGACGTTTTTTTTTTGTTTACGTTTACAGCCCTATGTTGAATCCGGTCAAAACTGGTTCTAAATAAACGTAGTAGGAAGCGGTCATCGTTCGATGCCGGTAGTTAAAGAAATGCGGGTGGAAATTGCGTTGTCCTGACGACTGACGACTTCCTTAAGCTGATTTTCTCAGTCTCGTTTAGATTTGTAGACATGTTAAATGGTTCCGGACCTTGAATAATTTTTTTAATCCTTTACACAAACGAAAATAAATACTGACAATGTTGCGAAGCCAAGACTACTTGCAGTAATATTTTTTTAAACAATTAGTCAGTGTACAAAATGTACTATTGTCACATAAACGCAGTTAAATAGCGTACATTTATAAGATATGATGCATTTCAGTTAATGTTAACTGAGTCACCAGTGTGTAATTACTAATTTGAATAAATTACTACGATTAGACGGGTCATTTTATAGTAAGGTGTTATATTAGAGGTTACAAAGCCTCAATTTATAATACCTAATACAAATATGACTGTAAAATCTAATGAATACTTTTTAATCATCCCACTGATCAATCTGTCCATTGGGAAAAACATTCCGATGTAGTCAATAGAATAAAAAAAACACTTTGGTCCATTGAATTCAATCAGATTTTTTCCGATCGGTAAACCCTCAATTTTTAGGAGTCCTATTAGTAGTCGCCCGCGACACCGTTCTACCATCTATGCCAAATTTCAAACAAACATCCATCCAAACATTCGCATTTATAATATTAGCAAGATTACTCCAGTATATGCCGTTTTTGATGCATTCTTGTCCTTTTTTTTTTTCATGTTTCGTCAACTTGTACATTTTGTTCATAAAAAAAGAAATATTTGCGTTACGTCTAATGACAGGGTCAATCTTTGTTGCGTTTGTGACCTTAAGTTTTGTGAAACTCGAAGAACAAGGTTACATTGCGTGCATTTTTTTTTTAATAAAAAAGTAACGGAACTAATTTTGTTTGTACAATTGTAACTTAATAACTAAATACAATTGTTTATTCGCAAAATGGTATAATTATACAAGAATTAAATAATGAATATTAGTTTTAACCGTGAGAAAGAAAGCCATTTCCATATAATGAGCTCCTAATGTCGAAGAAGTGACCCTTTCACATTAATATTATAATGACTTACGTGCGTTTAAATCATTAAGTTACTTATGAATGCTTTAAGAAAATCTTTATAAGGCTCCTGTTTATTTTATTACTAGTTGTCGCCCGTAACTCCGTCCGCGCGGAATTAAAATAAAACATAATAAATAGCCTATGTGTTCTTCTAGACTATGATCTACTTTGATGCCAAATTTCATCCAAATCCTTTGAGCCGTTTTGGAGATAACTTCAAACAAACATCCATCCATTCATCCAAAGTTTAAAATAATAAATAAACATAGTTCATTGCAATGCAGCAGTTTTAAATGAAAGTTTGGCACAAAAGTACAATGATCGTTTAAAACTACGTTTATCCGGTTATCATATCAAATTATATGTAATCTTTTTTAAATAAAACATACGTTATAAATGACCGGAATAAAAACAAAAAAACATCTACAACAATTTATAGTCAGGAACAACTAAAAATGTTTCTAATTCGTATAAAATTATGTATTTAATAATTAAATCCAGTAAACAAAGTAACATTATCTATATATATAAAAGAAAGTCGTGTTAGTTACACTATTTGTAACTCAAGAACGGGTGAATCGAGTTGACCGAAAATTGGTGGGCAGGTAGCTTAGAACCAGGAATAGGACATAGGATAATTTTTACCCCGTTTTCTATTTTTTTATTCCGCGCGGACGGAGTCATGGGTAAAAACTAGTTACTTATAAAAAAACAAACAAGATTTTTAACCTTAAAATATACTGCGTGGTCGTATAAAATATATCCTGAGACGATGCCTTTACCGAGTCTTCAGATGATCTCATCTTGATTATGTCACGAACATATCGCTGCATCTAATTAACAACGTATATGGAAAACTAGTTTGAGATATACATAAGAATAATACTACCTGTTAAAATTTCAGTGGTAATTGTCGGCCGAGTTTGATGTTTTGTAAACATGTCTCGCAAATGGAAACTCACAGTGAGAGAATTCAAAAAACATTCTCAACTAGTTTCATATCCTGGAGTCGACAATCATACTAATATTATAAATGCGAATGTTTAGATGGATGGATGTTTGTTTGAAGCATGGATGCATGCATGGATTTCGATGAAATTTCACATAAATGTAGTTCATAATCTGGAAGAACACAAAGGTTACTTATTATGTTTTTTTTTTATTCCGCACAAACGGAGACACGGGCGACAGCTAGTATTACCATAAATCTAAATCTGTACGTATGAAGTCAATCACCTCTGTTATTCTGTTAGTGCTTGCTATCAAATGCCGTGTCTACGAATGTGTACCGTTACATTCCTCTATCGAAACCAGCTCCGTTTGTCTCGCAAACGTATTTTTACAAATCTATTGTGAATTGAGACTATTCTTTTAATTCCAATAATTAAATACTATTTGGATAAATCCGGCACCAACGTATATGTGATGTATGTACAAATAGAAAAAAACTTAGTAGCCTATGTGTACTTCCAGACTATGTCTATGTCAAATTTCATCAAGATCTGTTGAGCCGTTCTGGAGATAACTTGTAACAAACATCCTACCATCCAACCATCTAAACTCAGAGTTTTTTAAATTAAACCCTTAGTGAAGATTTAATATGACTTATCTTCTTAAGTAATCGTTAAACTTCACTGTGGCAGTTAGTATTTGTGTAGGTTAAAACTAAAATCTAGGATGTTGACATTTCACAGTTATACGACTTTCGCGCAAATTCGTACCCTTTAAGAAATTACGTGTTGAATCAAATATCGCTAGTTATACAATACAAGTAGAATATGAAGGGTAGACAGAGATAATAAACTTCAGACACGTCTCGCCTCTTCCTCAATACATCTAAGCATATGCTTCATGAAATACAAATTCAAAAATTAGACCAAGTATTATGTAATAATGAAAGATGTTTCCAATTTCAAATTATGCAAGTAACAAAAAATTAAATAAAAAAGACAATGGATATAATAAGCAATAAGTAGACCAAGTTTATGCAAACATACTTTATTTGCTTCACCTAGTGAACCGAACATAACAATGCTTACAGATGGCAGCACTAGTGATGTACATGACAACACTATTGTCGACTTAATTTCACCTCGACACAACTATTTCCAGCTGCCGGCGTAATGACCCCGATAATCTGATTAGTGATGTAACTCACAATATCGATTTCAAGTGGTTTGTAGAAAAAAAAAACTTTTAAAACTCAATAAAATTATTACAAATTCTGGTAAATTCTAGTTAATGTTAATTTGTTATGATTTATATATCCAAGAAACTGAATAAACAAAACAAACATAGTACCTAATTTGCGGCACAAATACCTTAATAAACCTCATTGTTTCTTGTGAGTATTTACCTAAGTCACATATTTATTAGACTCAAATAAATATAAAAAAATAGTTAAATTCACCAAAAAGATCGAATAGTAACAAAGTATTGAAAAAAGTTAATACGTTGTAATCAATTTCCGTGAACACAGCGATATTGTCACGTCACTATATTGAACAAAACTTCATTATTCCCATTCAGTACTCTTACAATGCGCATGCGCAGCCTTCTCTATAATTCGGCTCAGTTCAACACAGCTGTTATAAAAGGACATTAAGATTTCTCTTTGTAACCATAAGGGGGATTTTTATAAAATTAATAGGTTTGATGAAATATTTAATGTAGGCCATAAGATGATAGTAGTAGTAGTAGTAGTACTAGTTTATCCTAGTCCCAGTACCACTGAGGAAGGGACACGACACGGCTTGAAACTAGTCGATACACTCACTGGACTACGCGCGATTTCAGTCATAATATTTAGTTTATTATAAATTCCTTACAAAAGTTATTAATAAGTTTTAATTAAACAAAACAGGAATAACATACAAACATTATTTTTATATATATATTGATTCCAATACGAACAATGCCAGTAATATATTTCCATCGAATGCGGATACAATCAATGGCCGACCTCGCGCGAACAAAGACTACTGCAGCCATTCTTTGTGTTAAACAGATCTGTGACATTATAACCGTAAAGTTGAACACTTATTGTCACACTCAGAATCGTTAACGGTTACTTAAACAGTAACTTAGTGTTACGTTTCTCTTACTAAATATAAGTGTCATTCCATTAAGCGATTCTGTGTGCAGTTAGTCTTTGATGAAACAAATCCAACTTAGTCAATTTATAGGTAAACAGTGGTAGACGCCAGCAACAACGACATCTGTTGCACGAATTGGGCGGCTCACCCAGTGCAATACCACGACCACAATGAAGATAGCGTGCAGTGTAATTCCGCGTTTTGTTGTTCCGCGTTAGACCTAATTTTGGTCCTCTTTTCCTTCCCACCCTTTTCTAATACGGTATGGATGGGAAGGGGAAGGGGATTTGATGGAGAAGGGGAAGTATTTCATTCTGTGCGTCTCCTTCTCCATCGATTATAGGTAGGCAACGCATGTGCATTTGTGGATATCTATGGGCAGCGGTCGATTCGCCATTTCGGCGAATTCAAGTGGCCTCTTATAATGTAAAATATAAACACAGTTATGGCATACTTATTCAATCCGCTATAAATAAACAATTATACAGTGTTACTAGTTTGTTTTATTTTACATTTCCATCCATGCGTGAGATTGTTGCACAGGCTCATAACTCTTACGTGAAATTATAAAAAGACGGTCTAGTTACTCCAGTTGAACGTAATTACTGTCAGTTTATCTAGCAACTATTTATTCAATAAAACAAAGATAAGTTAAAACCAATCTTTAATAACCGTAGAATTCTACTATCGTGAAACTTGTATAAATAAATATTGCCACTGTCACAGCAATAGAATTATACATTTATAAATGGTAGAAAATAATTTGATATTCAAACGCACGGCTACACATCCCAGTTTTAATAGTCACAAATTAAATTAACTTAATTAAAGGAACACATGTTCGACCTTTGTCACCTTTTACGTTAAAAAAGGAGGTTAGGTTTCAATGCATTGCTCTACTTCAGCCATTATTTATACTAGCTGGTGTCACCAGCGTGGAATTTAAAAAAGGAACTTGCGTTCTTCTCGCACACATAAACTACCTTCCATAACAAGACCTGTCAAAATCGGATCAAACGTTTCGGTTATTATTTGCTAATTTGCTAATAAAAATATAGTGAAGAAATTGTTCCACATACGACAATGAAAATTAACTATTGCTGCAAACACAATGATAAAGCGTATTATTTACAATTACATTGTAAATTATACCTTCAGTGTTAAAGTGTAAGATTTAAATTCCATTGTCATTCATTCAATTGGCGCCATATGGCAGGTATTGACGGTCAATCGATCTCGTGTGTTAGAAATTAACATCACATGAAGGCCTTGATTGCAAACAATTGACTCCGAATGGAATAATAAAAGAGTATACTATCGTCATTACATCATTAATTTTGTTCATAGTCAATTGTTCATGTTAGAAAAAAAAGTTTACTAACCGAATGTTCTACAAATAACTGGTTAATGTATATTCGCAAGCTACTTAACTTACTTAACTCTTTCTTACATGCTGGCATCATTATCAACTTTACATTTTATTGGCCAAAAGGACTAGTATCCAGGCAAGAAAACATTAGTAATTAAAAATAAAAAATACATTTTGTTGTGTGGTGTTGTTTACACGTATTATTTTGTTTGGTAAAATCATTATCATCATTCTGTCCTTATCTTATTCACGTACTGTTAACGCTCCAGGTTCTGTCTTCCATATTTATCTATCTTTATATAATTCACACTCCTTTTTTGGAACGAAGTTCCTTATCGCGCGTTGTGAAAGGGGGCTAGACGGAGAAAATTCTTACGAAAAGTTGTCACGACATTTTTTGCTATTTTAATCAGGTCACATTTTATACAATCCATTCATCTCTTTCTAAGCCTATTTCTATAGGTATTGATATTGTTTAATTAATTCAGACAGTTAAACATCTACAAAGTGTCTTCAAACAAAGATATTCCATCTATATCATAGACCAGTTTTAGTATTCCTATATCAATCAGACATTTGTAAGCAACATACAAGTATTTCACGGTCCATCGGCACTTTGCCACGCATATATTTAGCGTGAATTGACAATTCATATGTAAAGTATTTGACATTGCAACGTTTGAAGAGAAAGCATCATGACATGCTAACGGTACCTAGTGTAAGACACGAACAGTAGCGGAGAAAGTGAATTCTCAAATAGTTATATTAAATACAATAGTTTGATATGTTAAATCCCAGATAAGATGACAAAACAAATGAATTGATATGTAACAAATACATTTATTAAGTTATCATCATCATTATGATATATATAGGGGCTCGGAGCTTACCCCAAGTTAGGGGTGACTAGATCATATAGCCACGCTGGTCCAGTGCGGATTGGTTGACTTCACACATATCTTTAAATTTCTTCTCAGATATGTGTAGGTTGTATCACGATGTTTGCCTTCACCGTAAGAACGTCGGATAATTGTACATATGTAAATCGAAAAACACATTGGTACATGGCGGTATTCGAACCCAAGACCTGCAGATTGTAAGTCAAGTGGTTAAGCCACGGACGTTCTCCTTTATTAAGTTAGTATTACATTAATTAATTAAATAATACCGATTGAAATAAAAAGAATCCTAATACTATCTAATATAGCGTATAAAATTGGCTACTGTGTAATTATATAAGATTTGATTAACGCGTTTGCACGCAATCTCGCGCTGTGCCTTGTGCCTACACGTACCTTATGATTATAAAATCGCACAAGTTAAAAAAAAATAACAATTATCAATTATCCACAAACGATAGTAACAGAATATTGTAAAAGAATGAATTGCTTTAAATCTAACTTCTTAATACCGAAATTCAGAACCAAATGGCGTTTCAAAATCTAAAAAAATATCAATTTTTTTTGTTCTTTGTTTTCAGAATGCGGGTTATGTGATCAACAGACGTTATACGAAGAGCAAAATGTCACCAGTATGCCACAGCTTCGTGCAAAACGCGTGGAAGAAAGACTTCTGCTCGAACTGCTTCAAATCACGAGAAGAACACGTCAAACAAGAAAAGACAACGGAAGGTAGCAAATATTCCGCGACCCCCTTCCAAAACAGAAGTACATTCTTCAAGAAAACACCACCGAGTATTTTAAAGATTACTCCAAAGAAGAAGAACAAGCGTAATGTTCGTTTTCCAGAAGAAGTTTGCAGTGTGATTGGCTTCGGGGGCGATGATTGGTCGGACGAAGAAGAATTCGAAATGTCTGAAGACAACGACGACGAAGATGTATTTCCAGATACAGAGGAAGAGAGAGAGTTATACAAAATTACAAAATCTAACACAGACTTTAACACCGTGAAAGCGAATCTATTGGGAGATTCGGTAGCCAAGTCTTATACTTCCTTGTTGCTTGGCAAAATGCAAACAGATTCCGATGGAAAGAAGAAAACGTTAATGGTGTCCGTGACGCCTTTCGGTCAAGAGAATAAACCTCCAAATGTTAAGACGCATACTCGAAAACCCGCCGTCATTCACATAAATGAAACTCAAACGGAAGAAGCGACAAATAATTATAAAACTAATATTATTCTGACGTCTTACATTAAAGAATCGGAAACAATAATTGCTTCAGAAAGTGTTCGATCTACTGAAGGCATTTGCACAGAGAAATCTTTGTTGGAAGAAATATCAGAGACATTGCAGCAAAATAGAATTAGCAACACGGACCTTAATTTAAACCACAAGGACAATAATAAGCCTACTGTTATCGAAGAAAAAAGAAAAGAAAGTATGCAAGATGAAGTGGAGAAGAAAGAAATGACTGAATCGCGGAAAAATGGAATTGTAAGAAAATCTCCATTAATAAAAACACAGGAAAGGCCTAAAGTAAACCTAAGTAGGTCAGAATTTAAGTTTTGTAAAATAAATATTGAAAGCAGTAGCGTAGATTCTGCAGTAGGTACTTTAAATTCGACCGCTAATAATTCCCTGACATCAGACGATGACAGTTTTAGCGCAAGAACCGATTCTGATAACGACGATAGCGGACATTTTTCTGAAACACACAAATGTGAGGAAACTGTAAAGATAAAGGTGTTTAATGAATCAGAGAAAACAATGAAGATGTCTCCTATGGGGCATCTAAGAAATGCCGACAGAAAAGCTGGTAGTGGCTACAGCACGTTTCAGACTCCGATCATTGACATGCCCCCTATTATACCTAAGCAGCCCGATACTGTTTTCTCTGCTGAGGCCAGTCGGGAGTTGGCTGGCGAGCCTGATGGGAGAGCGGATCCTGACGAACCGAGTGAAGCACCCGCTCTGCCCAGTAGTCCTATACCCACCATGGACCCGCGTCCATCCTTCCTTCATGGAATGATTACCGACATTATGCCATCTAAGCCCACTGTACCAGAAAAACCGAAAGTACCAACCAAACCAGTTATTAAGCAAACGACTAAGAAGTCTGTCACATCCTCCCATCAAATCTTGCAAATGCATTCCACGAAGACAGACGGGGAAGGGAGTAAACAAGTAAGCGAAGAAAAACACAATGGCTCGGAAATGCACGAACAAAAAACAGAATCCATATATTATGCTAAACCCGTGCTAACGAAACAAGACAGCGACGTATCACTCAACAGTTTGAGCAAGCGAAAGGCACCGACACCACCGTTATCTCCGACTGAGGAATTTCCAAATAATTTGTACCAAAGAAATCCAAGCGGATATATGAAATCAGATTCTCCAGTCGTTAGAGAAATGGAGAAGAGGGAAAGAGCCGTAATGTCGTCGACTCCAAAAACGAGAACCGTCGAAGACATTGACAAGAAAGACTTGCAACCTGAACCGGCTCCCAGAAGGAGTATATCTCTCTCTCACGATAATTTACTTCTAGACGAAAAGCGCAAAGGAAAATATAAGTTTTCGATCAAGAAACTGTTACGTATTGGTTCTTCAAAAGATTTAGATAAGAAGGAATTAAGTGTGGCGACCGTTACGAAAGTATCACCGCACAAGACGGAGGAAATATACGACCTGGCGCCGAAGCCGAAGCCGCGACTTGTCATCATCCATCCGTTGGACATTAATGGATCGAACGTCGAAGTGGTGAAATCGAATTGTGAAATTTCGGAAAGTTTACGTCGTATGAGCCACGACGACGTATCAATTTACAGTGGATCTAGCTCAGCGACCGATGCGGAACCTCCGAAGATCGTGAACAAGCCCCCGCCGCCGCCGAGGCTGTCCAGCGAGGACGCCAGTGCTTTGCCTGTGCCGACTCCAGCACGCCCTCCCCCGCCGAAATCTGCAGCATTGCAGAAGAAACAGAAGCAACAAGCGTGGACGCCCGCAGCATCCAAGCCAAATAGCATCTATGCCAATTTAGGTAAGATTTTTTTATTTATTTTAAAAATAGTGTATAATTGTATACAAATACAACGATCACAAGTAATGTTTCATAGAACACGTCTTAAACCAAGTATCATCTAATACATTGAATATTTTCTCTTGATTTCAAATGTAAACCGTTTAACTTTCCAGGCGAGATAAGATCAGCTCTCGCGCCAAGAAAACCCGAACGAACAGCAAGCATGCGCGAACGAGAATCTCATCTCGAGCTTCTGAAACGTAGAACACCTTTAGACGATGACAAAGACGAATCAGACGAACCACAAGAACTAGTCCAAGCTACAAACGATACAGTAATTAACAGCTATGATGACGTCTACAATTCCGGCAAGTACGATGAGGAGGCTTGTGACTCAGCTAAAAACAGCGACAGTGACTATGAATACGTCCATCACGCTCGGTCAAGCTCGCCGGAGTGCGACGCTGCTATAAAGCCCAGAGAACCAAAAATCGAAAACAGAACAGATACCAAAATCGAAGACAACAATACGGAATATCCAAAATATAACAACAGTTTTAACAGATCGTCCATCCCTTACTGCGGAAGCGAGACAGAATCTGAAATATACTCACCGTACAGCTTCTACAGCTCAAATGATAATATGGACGGATCTACGAATGATGATTACCAAAATGAGATGACGCCAAAGGCTACCACAAACAAGCTGCGAGTGCGAAAAGGCAGGAGCATTGTACACAAGAATCTTGAGGATAACTACGGAGCTGTTGTCATAGCTAATCATGAAGCTTTGGCACAGGTTTTAGAACAGGTAACGTTTGCTGTTTGTACCACTAATCTGCTAGCACTAATTTCATAAGGGTAGCTTGACAAATATAGAAATACTCAATATTCGCTATTAGAAACAATGCAATCTCTTCTTATTAGTGTAGGTAACACTAACTTGAATAGTAAAAAGCTTCTTCCAAATTCATTCATTGCATTAAACAGTTATCGCATACTTTATTACGTAGAGTCTACAATTGTAACGATTGTGTATAAGGATGTGGGGCCCGCATACACTCCGCATATCCTTTATAATCAAATTTACATCAATCAAATCAGAAACCATTTGTTTAATATAAACGGGACTCTAATAACCAAATGAGTCAGTGATTTATCGACATTAGGTAAACAAATCAAACAGCAATGCTTGCACAAAAATAAAAAGGTGAAAATATAATAAATCTAATCAATTTCAACGTAATAAATTTCAGGTACAACAAAGTGCTACAATGCAACCATCTCTCAGAGGTCTAAAAGCTTGTACCAACTTACGCTGGAGTGACTTCACAATCCAACCACAGAGTAAAGGTCTGACAAGAGCGGGCAAGCGAGTCTTCCATCCTGCGGTGTGGAACTCCAACCAGGGCCCGGTGCAGGTTACCCTGATGCTGTACAAGGAGCAGCTGGCATCACAACTGGTATGCCAGCAGTCGCTGCAGCCGACCCTCAGCCTGAATGCAGTCACCGAGTTCTGTGACCTGGTGCCATTGCAGCAATTCGGGGAAGAAGGAGAGGATCTGGTGCAAGGTGAGCGTTAATTTATTGTATCTGACAAAGTATAGCTGTGAATATTGACTTTTGGCTGTGTAGTGCAGTGGTTATTTGAACAATTAGACATATTTTGCTAAATCTATTTTAAAAGTCCGTAAAATATTGTGTCTTTATTACTTCAAGTGTCTTGATGATTCAAAGTGAACATTTGGTACGTAAATCACCATATTTTAGGTCTAAAAAGCAATAAAAATATTATTATTTTGTAATGTAATGTTATATGTTTATAACTTCTGGAGATAATCGCCATTCATTATCCGTAGTCATAACTATAGTATTACATTACTACGGGTAGGGTAAAGACTCTTTACATAGAAATTGTTATAACTTTTAACTAAAAATCGTAGAAATAGTATTAAAACTTTGTCAATCAATTTAAAATGTATTGTTCTTACCGAATCGTTCTTCTTCCAGCAACAATCGTGGTGTTAGGTCAGGCGCAGGTAGACACGCTGCAGTCGTACGGAGAGTCGTTACACAACGGCGAGGGTCACAGCAAAGACCACCAGCTGGTCTCCACCGAGCAGACGCACGAGGCCATCTTCATGTTACTTCAACTCATCAACGGCCTCAAATGTCTGCAGGCGCGAGGTGTCGAGGAAATATCTGAAGCTCTCACCTCCTTTATATCACTCAAAGAGATCCAACCCCTCACCTCTCATGGTAGTACATTAAACCTGCCGTCGCCTGATGATAGACTCAACTCTCTGTGGGCTCCGAAGACTAACTCTTATGGAAGACTTTGCGTCTTACAAGGGTCAGTATTCATTTTTTAAACTAAACAATGCCCAAAAATGAGTTCAAAATGTGTCAGATTTTACAATCCACAGTTGATCATTGACGTATACAAACTAGTAGACAGATAAACAGTTTCCCTTGTTACGTGAAAAGTTAATTAAAATTATTAAAATTTCAATTTGTATTTCAGTTTGAGTGACGAGATAAATAACGGTAAGTCTAATGAAGATGAACATCACAGTTCTCTTTGTAAATGTGCGATACGAGCTGTCGACATCTTACTGCCGGGAGAGAAGCTTACACCATTACTGAAGGAAGTACTACAAGAGGAGAGAGCTATCTCCTTAAATCAGGCTAAATCTGTCCTGGAATTTATGTTATGGGGACCTTTAGATGTAGTTCAAGGTGTTCCAGTTGAAGAAAGGGAATTATCTCTTCAGAGATGGTTAGATTTAGAAAGAGCAACTGTTTTACACGGTCTTGTAAGAACAAGAGTACATTTGAACGTTTTCGAACAACTGCATCTAATGTTTTTGGTACGATCCACAGCGAAAGCAATGTGCGACGCATCAGTACTACTAGAGAAGGCGAATGTTTACTGATTTTGTATATTTCATATGTATAAGTTTCGAAATGGATGTCGGAGGATGATGAATTATATTTTTATGATTATTTTTAATTTTTTGGTCTCTCGAGCAGGATTCGAAATATCTTGAAACATTCTAGTTTTTTTTAT
This sequence comes from Papilio machaon, assembly GCF_912999745.1. Classification (NCBI taxonomy): domain Eukaryota; kingdom Metazoa; phylum Arthropoda; class Insecta; order Lepidoptera; family Papilionidae; genus Papilio; species Papilio machaon. The sequence continues at coordinate 1,072,751 of NC_059996.1, read as the reverse complement.
TGTCTGGATTGTATTTGAATGACGCATGTGGTATTGCAAATTGTAGATAGACGCACAAATATACGTATAAGGCATTCATATTTAGATTAAATTATTTGATTGAAAGAAAAAAATCGTTTGTAGGTAACCTTAAAATAAAATAAAATTAGAACTAAAATGCGATGTTTGTATTAAATTCTTATATACTCATAGTATTCCGGTGCCTTACATTGTATTATACACAATCTTATTGTAAATTTGAATTGTAATTTATTTTAATATTACATAATATTTTAGTTCTCGATTTGACTTCAGTGCAAAAATGTTTAATCTTTTATAAATATTCATCGAATATAAATGTTTCTTATTATAACTGACGTTTTATTTAAACGAATTTATCCCAAATTATTAAAAAAAACACAAGATATCAATGTTTCTAACCAAGTAACACAGTAACGCCCCCCTGACATACTAATGTCCAAAAACTGTCACATGAACCTTGTACTGTTGTTATATTTCCTATGCAAATGCAGATTTTACATATTTTCTGGGGAATCTAACTGCAATAGCAACATGTTATCTTCCCAGATAAGTTTGTTCCTTTATACCGAAATATTATAAAAAAAAAGTTCAGTATGTTGGATTGCAGTTAAAAAAAAAATAAAAAATACACATTTCTGATAACTAGTTTATTGTCACTCACCATCAAGAATAATACTTAAATCTTATAACTATAAATAACAAGCAAAAAAAAAAATAGACAAGCAAAAAAATATATAAAAATAAAGTTTGAACGATCTCAAAAAATAAAGATTAGACAATTACAGATTATACAATGCGTTGTCTTTTGAAGTTGATTTTATAGCACTTTTTGCGAAAGTTATGTCTTAAAAATTTATTTTTTTTATTTGTTCAAACCATTTCAGATCCAAATAAACAAGCAATAATCGAATCAATTTATGTTTTCTGTAAAAAGCACATTAAAAAAAGTAATTTAATAAATGTAAAAACAAAAAAAACGAAAGAAATACAAAATTAGATTAATTCATATTATAACGGAATGTATGTACAGGATAAATTCGTACACGATTACAAATTGTTCAACAAAAAAATATAACAATTTTAAAAAAATCTATTCAACAACAAAAATATCCTATAAAACAATTCCCAATTACAAAAACAAAAATCACACATTAAAAAAATAGACAAGCACAAAATATTTTAAGAAGTAATTGACAATATCATCTTATTTTTAACTTTTTAGCGTTTTTTTAAAAAAAATTTTATTTTACTAAGTTTAAGCCTATTTGGATACAACCAAAATAAAGTAAAAAAGTCAATAAACTCTACTGTTATGAAAGAATTTAATATATTTTAAAATTCAAAACTTAGGAACCATTTTTTTTTTAAAAAAATCGGAAAAAATTTCTTTGTTAATTTTCTAAAAACACAGATCTTATTGCAATAAATAACAAATGTTTAATAATAATAATTAAAGCGATTTGGAAACATCAACACTATTACATAAAACTTTACAAACAGGCAAACAAAAAAGCAAAAAGCGCAATATTAACGTAGTTCTAACTTTATAGTTGTTTCCCTAAAAACAAAGACAAGTTTTACACAAGTTTTTTCCTAGTGGAAACAGTTATAATTAAGTCAAACAAGATTTTTGACACTGGCAACAAAAATACCATAAACAATATGACAGTTGATTATTGATTTGACATAACAGTCATCACAATAATTTTTATTTCAATACTAAAATCTATATTTGATATTTTCATTGCTTTTTAAATATTATTTTTATTTTAATTACACCTTTTTATGTAGTTTTGAAATTAAGTTACCAACTTTATCCTAAAACACATTTTAACTCCGAAACTATAAAGCAGTCATGTTAAAGATATGGCCCGCGATCGCAATGTCACAGAAAAAAGAATCATCTTTTTTAGAGATTTTACACTTCATTTGATTCTAATTTAATAAATGAAATGTTGTAATAATTTAGTTCATTTTTTTATTTTTAATCTGGCAAACTTACGAATTCAAAATGTAATAATATGGTCTGCGAAATTGAGTTTGACATCTCTGCTCTAAAGAGTACCTAAGGATAAATCTCTTTTTACTAAAACTAAAAAACATTTAAAAAAAAGGCAAACAAATACTGCAGATAACATTAATATTGCTTTTATCTTTTATACTATAATATACTGAAAAAAAAGGCGCTAGCAATTTACAGTCGGAGAACTAAATATGGTTCCCACATAGGAATATTCAACAGTCATCATATAATTTAATAGTTTTTGAAAATGACATTTCATTGAAGTGGGTAGGAAATAAGCTTTTTCGACTGTAGAATCCAAACCGGTTATAATTTCTAAAGGGTTGATAATATCCAGTCGTAACCATTGGTCTATATAATATTTAACTGTATGCAGATGAAAAAAAAAATCCTAAAATAACATTTGCTTACTGTTAAATTATTGCATTTCTATAAAGTAATTCTACTACTCTGTAATCTTATTTACTATATTACAATCCCTTGTTGAAGTAAACATACTTTGGTGGTTTGCCGGATGTATTCTTCAATATTTCTTCATAGTTCTCCTTTTCAAAACGTTTAATTGTGTCTATTGAGAGTTTGCTGAAAGAGAACGTGAGAGAAAGAGATTGAAAAAAAAAATGTAGAAGAGTAACAACACAAGAACCTGAACTGTTAGAAAGTTACCACAAAAACATTTTACCAGAAAACACAGAGACAGCAAAAAATATGCAAATGTATTAATGTATTGTATTTTACGAAAGTAATTCGTGTATTTATGTATTTCAACTCACCATCTCTGAGGGAAGAGAGCACACGCTGTGGGCACCATGAATGTTAGGCTGAAAAATACAAAGTTTATACTTTAATGTTTAAACTAATTAATCGTTTCGATTATAGAAAACCTAATCATAATGCTGGAAAAAAAATATATTTTTTATTGTAGGTATTCAAATTGGTCTTATAAATTGATATTTCTAGGTGATTAGTGTGTAAACATCGAAAAAGTAAAAAACTTATTTAAAAACACCTTCCGATTAAACTTTTAACTTTCGATTAAACTTTTGACTTTCGATTAAACTTTACTTTCGATTAAACTTTTAGCTCTGGTATTACTACTTACAACATGCCCACAATAGCGGTCTGTACGAGGATGTGACCTCGTTTGATCCTCTGCATCCAGGGCTTGGGCTCGATGCGCTCCATGATGACCGGCAGCAGCAACATACCCGGAGCGCACATCACGATCCTGACACAAACACAAATTTCAAAATGGAAAAATTACTAGACCAATTTCAAAAAAATCTTTTTATATTATAAAGCTAGATTATCACTGAGTAACTATATTTATTATTAGATTTTTTTTATTTCACTCAGACGAAGTTACAAGCTAAAGCCATAATTCAAAGACCTTAGCTGATACGAAATATGTAGGAAAAAAATTTTTTTACACTAAAATATTGTAACATTATAAGTATAATCCTGTTTCGACCATTTTTCACGTGAAACTTGAAACATAAACTTTAAGAAATGTTCAAAAAAAATTATAGTACAAAAATAATTTACCATTACTATTATGTTACATACATATATATGTAATAATGAGATATAAAAGAAAAAAAAAACACACCTGGAAGTAACCACTTGAGATATCCCCTTGATGGGCGCCACTTGCGACTTGCCTATCACTTTGCCGCTCTCGTCTGTCACATCCAAACCTTACATAACAATATAGATACAGTTAAAATATTATTCATTCATTCTTTTTGTATGATCAATGAATGATATTGAATGTGTAAGATACCTAATAAAATTTCGTTCTGTCTCATGAGAGGTATGTTGACCCAGTTAGCGGCCGCCACCGCAACAAACGGCACGAACCTCTGCAATGAGAGGCAAAAACACTTATGCATAAGGTATGCAGCCGAAAATAAATTTTTACACGCACTATATAACTTTATTACTTCATACCAAAAATTAAAAAAATATCTTGTTATAGTAGTAAAAAAAACATAATAAAAAAATGCTTTATTCTCCTTTAAAGCTCAAAACTGATTTTTTCACTTTTTTTTAACAAGATGTTTAATAAGTGAGACTAATTCGCAGAGCTCTTGCGACCTTTTCTATCCAGCGCCCTGGGCGATCGCCTAAACCAAGTTAACCTGAAGCCGGCCCTGTACTTATCTTTACAAATACTTACCGCTAATATGGGATTAGTTGCTCGTTTCTGTATAACAAATTTGAAAGTGAGGGCAGTGGACATGGCGGCCGTCATTGCGGACACGTAGGCGACACCCATCTGTGTTGTGGTCAGAGGTGCGTTCGCATTACGGTTCGTGTAATTCACCAGCGCGTTGAACGACTGGTTCACCCACTGCCAGAACACCACAGCTGTTGCTGATCTGTATGTGTCATTGATTGTAGATATAATAATGAAGTTCTTTTTTAATTCCAGCATAGTCAATAAGGAATACGTTTTTTTTTTAAAAAATCGCGAATTACATCAAAAATTTTTGACAGATGACAGCCGACTTATGGCGCTGCCACACCTATTTTGAGCTTTTAGTTTTTCTCCACATTAAGGTGGAAGTCACTCATACTAAGTGTGATTTTAGTAATGTCCTTTTTATATCTAATATATAAAATTCTCGTGTCACAGTTTTCGTTACCGTACTCCTCCGAAACGGCTTGACCGATTTTGATGAAATTTTTTGTGCTTATCCGGTATCTATGAGAATCGGCCAACATCTATTTTTCATACCCCCCCCCACATTTTTTTACTGCGCGCGGACGGAGTCGCGGGTAAAAGCTAGTATATGATATAATATGGTAATATTGTGTGAATGTTTTTCCTTACGTATCATAAAGTTATAGACGTCAGGTTTATACGTTAAGACATAAGATTTTTACTATTGTAGTTAGAGATCGTAATTATAGGTAAGAGCCGACCTGTACCACTGCAGCATGGCGCCAGTGGCGAGACAGCCGCCGGGCATCTGGAAGGACATCCTGCCGAATACATTCTGCAACTCGCCGCTGTCCGGGTGGAAAGCTGACTCGTACAGCTGCTTGGCGCGCACCACCTGCGCCATAGTTGTCCCCTCTGGCTCCTCACCGGCTCTGTGGGCAAGTAAGGCTCGCTTCAAACGGACACAGTGCAGTTACTACGAATTTATAGCATTGGCATTTTCATTTAAAAAAATAAACAATAACAGTCCGTCACTGTAAGAGACATTTAGATTAAAAAATCTTACCTCAGACGGACGATAACGGAATTGGTTTTATTCCAGTAATACATTTATCAATAATCAAAAATTTCAAACGAAATTAAGACCTTATCGAAATTAAGTCATAAAATTTGTAAATGTTTTAAAGCAAACTTAGAGTTTTTGTTGAGTTTAATAATACTCACTTATATTTCATATAGAGGTCTCTGGCTTCGTATAGCTGCTTCTCCGGCACGAAGGTGAGCAATGGGTTGGAGATAAACGCGAAGTGCCGGAACCGGCCCACAAACGTGCTCTGATCCCACAGCGGCTGTGTTATATCTATTCTCTTTTCAGTCGACATAGTCTATGGACAATAAAACTCTATGGTACATTCGAAAGAAAGCGGGAGCATAAAACAAAAGAGAACTTATAATTTAGTGACAGTTATACATTGTTTCATCTAATCTGTATATGGTCGTTCATTAATCCAATAAACTTTCCCAAAATAGGCACAAAAAAAATGTTTGTGAAAGTTTAGTTTACAAAAAAATCTAAATAAAGATGTTGGTCTTTTATTTCGCGAAATGAGTATCTTTATTTATTCATACAAAGATAAGATTTTATGTTAATAACATAAAATAATAACATGCACATTGCTATCATTATGTTGACATTAAAACAATAATTTCTAATACTAGCTGTCGCCCGCAACTCTGTCCGCGCGGAATAAAAAAAACGTAAGTTGTCTATGTGCTCTTCCAGACTATGTTCTACCATTCGAGGAGCTGTTCCGGAGATACCTTCAAATAAACAACCATCCATCTAAACATTCGCATTTATGATATTAGTATGAAGTATGATATAATATCGCTATTAATTAATAACAAGTCCAAGGTGCAATGTTTATTTGTTTATCTATTAAACGTAACTAGATAGCAGCATTGTAAATCTAATCCGTCTGTGTGTACTGACAAAGTTCAAAGTCAATCGGCGACAAACATTATAAAATTAAAATACTAGCAGTCGCCCAGCACCCCGTTTATGCGAAATTTAAAAAAACTTAATAAATAGCCTATGTGTCTTCCAAACTGTGTTCTGTGCCAAATTTCATCAAGATTCGTTTAGCCATTCTGGAGATACCTTCATACAAATATCTATACATTCATCCAAACATTTGCATTTATAACATTACAGTAAGACATTATCAAACACATTACAATTATTCAATAGGATGTTTTGTGACTGCAGCGACCTCTGAAGCCAGGAAAGATAAACAGTGCTCTGTGCTTACGGACAAAGTTTACAAAACACGAATTCAGTTCTAACAACAAAGACGAGTGAAAGATAGAAAAAACTGTAAAAGATATAAATTAAAAAATGCATTTTATCTACACGTGTAAACTTTTTCATTGAAACAAAACAAATTAATAATAAACTTTCATATCAATAAATACAAAAACAAATACGAGTACATTAATGTTAGGAAACTTAATCTACATAAAACATTCATTTCACTGCAAAGAGGACATAACAAACAATGTTATTCGCTAATGAAAGCTTTTTGGTGAAGCAATTTTTAATATTAGTTTGTAAACTAAATCTAAAAAACATTTATTTTATGAATCTATTCTTCGCTGCGTTAAGCAGGCCACACACGTTCGGTTTTATGACTGGTTTTAACTTTGCAGGCGTAACCGAATTATATAGTATTTACAGTTTAGTTACACAAACAGTAGGGTTTTTAAACCTAACGTGTGTAATTTTATAGCCGCATAAATATACAAATGTATAATTAACCATTTGTTAATCAGCTCCGTTTTTTTTCACCGTACGAACGAGTAAGGTGAAAAAAAACATCGTGATGCAACCTGCACATATTTGAGAAGAAATTCAATGATATGTGTGAAGTCAACTCGCACTGGGTCAGCGTGGTTGACTATGGCCTAGTCACCTCTAACTTGGGGTAGGCTCCCTGCCCCTCGGTGGGGAAGTAACTGATGATGATCAAATCAGCTCTGATAGATATACTAGAACCGTTGAACTGCCCATTTCGTAGTTCTCAGCCCGAAACGCAAGTCATAACTCTATGCAGGTACAAATTGAGCTGATCTGTGATCCGGTTCACTGATCTGCTACACACATGTGAACTGTGAGTTAAACATTTTAGTTGAGTTACCCGTGTCTATATTATTAATGTTACACGTGTATTTTTATACAATATAAGAAATAAATTTAATTCAAGAAATTTTAAGATGTTTTAGTCATATTGCATTTATCGATATCGTATTATTTATAAGATGTCCATGCATTTTATTATGTTTTGATTAATTGTTGTTATTAATTATGAACACGAAAATCGTATTTTTTTATCAGGCAACATTTTTTCTTGAAAAGTTTCTTCACTATTTTCTACGTTTTATATTAATTTTTTATTGATGTCATTTATGCATTTTGCGAACGGTGTCATTTGATTCTTTCAAGTATCCTTGTGGTTTAAATGAAACGTCTGTCCGTTCATATTTACATCAGTGGTCTATTATCGGTATTTAAAACATCATCTTAACATTATCTGTACTATTTGTAAAGCATTACCATATAAATAGCGACTTTAGCTGCCAGTAATATTGTTCAGATACAAATACAAAATGTTATTGTACGAACGTGACCAGTATGTGGCATTATAATTATAACATGTCATATTATAACAAAATTAAAAAAAAATAAACGTCAAAAAAATTGATGTGACGTTGACATAACGCGCCAAAAATAAGTACCGCAACTCTAATTGTCTTTTTAGCGGGAAATAATAATAATTAAGTAAAACATGTAATTAAAATAGATACGTATCACAAATACGTTATTAAGCAAGAAGCGAAAATAGTTAAAATTTTCGTCAATTGAATTTTAACTTTAAAATTGAACTTTTTTTTAATTTTTGAAATTTTACCGCAAAACGTAACCGCAATGCGGTAAAAACGTTAGTTCACCCGATTTTACATAAAGTTAGTAACTCTTAACATTTTCAAATTACTACATTCAATATATTTTGTTATACAATATAATTATAGTATCAATCTTACTAATATTATAAATAAAGATAAAGACGAATGTTTGGATGGATGGATGGATGTTTGTTTAAAGGTATTTCCGTAACGGCTCACGGATTTTGATAAAATTTGGTACAAAGGTAGAACATAGTTTGGAAGAACACATAGGCAACTTTTTATGTTTTTTAATTCGGGGCGTATGGAGTCGCGGGCGACAACTAGTAGTTAAATAAACCAATAAAACATCGACTTGATACATGCATGCATAGATATACGACCAAATTGTAATTTCAAAATTATAGGTTATGGTTCTTTTTTTTTATTGTTTTCTTAGTCTCTGTTTTGTCAAAGATTATGACAGGGATTACGATGTTTTATACAGAGATTTATTCAGTTTTTTTTTAATTCCGCGCGGATGGAGTCGCGAGCGACAGCTAGTAGATTATGTAAAAACACTTCGTGTGTACTACAAATGGCTGTGAACAAAATAGTGTGATTGAAGGAATCATTGTAATATCATCTTTTGTTATTTCATTTAATGATATATATGCAAGGTCTTCTACATTTTTTTTAAATCATAAATTGGCAAATCAGCAACGGGGCACCTGAATCCGCCTAAATAGCGAAGCGACCGCTGCCCATAGACATCTGCAATTGCAGATGCTTTGCCTATCTTTAATCAGCAGAGGAATAGATGCGAAGAAAGAGGATATATCCCGCGACCCCTCCTCTGTCAAAACCACTTCCCCTTCCCATCCTTTCATAGTAAGAAAACGGTGGGAGGGGAATGTGGACTAAAATTAGGCCTCTGGCACCACACATGTCTGACGAAATGCGGAATTGCTTCACACCTGTCTTCTGTTTGGTTGTGGTATTGCACCGGTCAAGCTGTCCAATTCATGCACCCAACAAATATTGTTGTTGCGGGATCTACCGCTGTCAAAAATTCTAAACTAGAGATATTCACAATCTTTATCCAACAATTACCAAGCTTAGATGGTAAATGTTAAGATGAAAAATCAAGTCAGAGCTATTTAATTAAAAAATTAATCTGCACTAAATTAATTATACAAAAATAAATAACTGTAAATAGAAAATCCATGACTTAAACATGTTTCATTTCTTCTATCTTTCCATATCATATTTAGATGGATGAATGGATAGTTGTATGGATGTTTGTTAGTAGGTATCTCCGGAATGGCTCAATGGATCTTGATGAAAATTGGCACGGATGTAGAACATAGTCTGGAAGAACACTTAGCTACTAATTAAGATTTTTGTTAGCGCGGACGAAGTTGCGGGCGACAGCTAGCATATAAATAATAAATACAAATACATAAATTTGTTAGAGGCATAACAATTACAAGAATAACATCTAAATTGAGCACAAGGACATTCATTAAATTTTTACAGTAAACTGATAGCAGTTTTTTTAACATATTTAAAGTATGATAAGTTTGAAATAAATTGCTTACATTACTTATTTTTTTATATATAGGATTAAACATTGGTTATTTTAAATTACATAATTAAATTTTTAAATATTTGTGACAGAAAATGGAATAAAAATTAATTATTTGGACTACTGTTTATAAAAAGATATTATCCTATGATATTTTTAATGCAGACATTCTTATCCTTGAAAAAAATTTAAGCCGAACAAAACTAAAATGAAAAGGAAATCTATATATTATTTAACGCTTATATAGATTATGTAAGTTGACAAGTATACAAATAAAATTAACAAATAATCGTTAGTTACGTAAAGATATTTACTTACTGTGTTGTATTAAGTCGTATTAAGTACTTTTAACTTAAAAATTGCAAATTTGCGAAATCGCAAAAACGACTGCACGCTACGAACTTAACTGTCAGATAGAAGTAAAGGCTGTCAATTGTCAAGCTATCTGCTGTCAAAACCATATGATATGAGGTTGACTGTAGCAGTTATTTTCGAAGAGAAATCGTTATAACTTATAACTTTTAGTTATAAAAAACCGTTAACGTCAATTTTAAAGGAGCCTATACAATGACATCAATATCATAATCATGACGTATATAAAGTAATATAAAAAGTCTTTGAATGACGATGAATGACAATTTTTTCCACAATAGGGCACATTTTAGTGTGTATGATTAAACTGGTGACCTTTTTAGTGAAAATTTAAAGTATAACATTTTAATCTCTGCATGTATTTAAACAAAACTGTAATAGAGAGCTTATAAATCAATGATCTTCCAGTTGTTCGGGTTTCAGACGGAGGAAGCGATCGCTTTAAATTGGCACAAAAGGCACATTTTCTAATGATCTGTCTATACTGTTTTCATGAAATTGTACATTGTAGACTCTATGGCCAAGGACAGAGAAAAGAATATGGCGGCTGTCGTTCCAACAGCCGATATGATGATTCAAAAGAATTCTCAAATTTTAGTAAATGTTGAAGAAGCACTGACTGATTTACTAGTTGTGTCGTATTGTACTGAAGATAAAAAATTTCAGGGTGTGCTTTTGGACTCCAGCAAAGGGTTGGTATTGGAATATTGCTTCTGAAATATTAATCGATTTTTGAAGAATTTCTAATATTTTCCATCTAATTGCTCATTCTTTTACAGTAATTTGCCTTTTGGCGTGTATAGCCTACATCCAGCTTTTAATAAAGAGACTGAATCCACCGATAAAAAAGATGAAAAATTGCATTCCGTTAGTCAGAGGTTTACTTACCAAGAGCCTCAATATGGAGATGAAGATGGTCAAAAGACAAGGAAACCCGGACCCAAGGGTAAGCCTCAGCCTAGACAAAAGATGACAGTAAGATTAAGGCCTAGGAAGGTACTATGCTCAAATTGTCAAGGTATATGCAACGAAAATAATGAAAACGTGGACGTGTCTAAAAAACGGAAACTAGACAGCAATGACGACACTCCTCAAAATGGTTCCAGGCCACAGAAGGTCGAGAAAAAATATTTAATGAGCAGCATGTTGATACCTAAACTGACAAGGCTTGAGGAAAGTGAAATAAGTACTTTTAGAACAAGTGAGAAAAAAGTTAAAAATGCTAAAAGTGAAAAATCGGAAGTGAGTGAGACTACACCCGAGTTAGCATTTGTTAGTGTTTCTAGCCATAGTAATGTCTGTGATGAAAGTGAATCGAAGGAGGATAATGACGCGTCATTTAGCTCATTGTTTTCTAACGCGCGGACTTTAAAAATATGCTTTGGTGAAGGCGAGGGCACTGTCGTGAAAATTCCTCCCCTCGCCGGAGACTACAATGAAGACTCGGGTGTGTCTTGTGATATGGGAAAGCCTGATTCCAAAGCAGTTAAAAAAGCTTTAAAGAAAGCTAAAAAACAAGCTAAGAAGATAAATATCACAGATAAAGATGAAGAAAGCAACACAACTTCCCCAAAACACATTGGTGCATTATCACCGCACAATAACATGTCAGACAATCCAATGTCAGACCCATTAGAAAAGAAACATAAGCACAAAATAAAACACAAGAAGAAACGTAAAGTGACAAAGAAACGAGATGAAAACAGTAGTAAAAGTGATGACAGTATAGACTATTTTAGTAATATCAAAGAGCACTGTCTTAAACAAAAACTATCCATTAGTCTGCGTAGATTGAGCAGTAATTCCTATGAAAAACAAACTGAGCAAGAGACTGATTCTGAGGACTTGGAAAATGAAACAGTGCCAGATTTCCCTGCAAACTCTATAGAAGGTATCGGAGGGAAATTATTGAGGGTGTCTCCAGGTGATATAGTTTGGGGGAAGGTTGTTGGCTTTCCATGGTGGCCGGGTAGGGTGCTGAGTGTTACACAAACTTCCAGAGCTCATGTGTCTTGGTTTGCATCAACCACATCATCTTTGATGCCCTGTGACAATTTATGTCCATTTCTAGAAGATTATAAGGTGTATACCTCTATATTATTTGTTGTTACACAATGTTATGTTCTTTAATAATTTTGTAAATTGACAATATCACATGTAACTTGTGAGCTGGAAATAAACATTAGAAACTAGCTTTTACCCGCGACTCCGCCCGCGCGGAATAAAAAAAATAGAAAACGGGGTAAAATTATCCTATGTCCGTTTCCTGGTTCTAAGCTACCTGCCCACCAATTTTCAGTCAAATCGATTCAGCCGTTCTTTAGTTATAAATAGTGTAACTAACACGACTTTCTTTTATATATATGTATAGATATAGATAGGTAGTAAATAAAGAAAGTTGTGTTGTTATTAACTTGAATATTCACCCCCTTGACTCATAGTAGATAAAAAATTGTGTTTTATTATATCTTGGCATATATTTATTCGTCTGTATTAAGTAAATGGTATTTAACTTCCAGATATGCTTCAATAAAAAGAAAAAAGGTGCATACAAAGAGGCTGTAAAGGAAGCTACTATAGAAGCGAGGAGATTAGAATCTCACATGGACCCATTGGCAAGCCCGACTCACAGCAACCTGACCACAGTCTCCCCACGTCCCATTGATGTGTTCTCATAATTGTGATTGTATATTATATTTCGATGCATTCAATGAAAAGAGTTATATTTCTTAAATGATATCACCCTTTTCGTTAGATAAGTCGATTTATATCCGAATTTAAAATTGATGTGATAATTCTGTAACCACAAGTTCATTGACCACTTATTAAGGTGAGTTTCTATTGTCATAGCACTTGTATATTGCTATCTTTATAATAGAAAGTAATAGAGATAGCAATAATTTCACACATATGTTGTGACTTGCTGCGACAGTTTGTGTGATTTAATTAGTACTAGTATTCATAATGATCTATGACCTCGCCATTATGTCTTGTACGATTAAATGAATCAACATTTATTGTCAAATAAACCATATCAACTAATGAATTACCTTGAGTGTGGAACGCACCTGTTGTGGAAGACAGTCATGAAGTATTCCGCAATTGGAAAGTGCAGAGTCTAAGGTCCAATTGCAATGGTCTTTCTGTCAATTTACAGTAATAAAAAGATGGGTAGGGAATGCGCATTTGACAGGGGAGGGGTCTATCTTTTTTCTGTATATCTTTTCTATTTGTTAAAAGTGATTGACATAAAAATATGGGAAAATGTCCTTAAGCTTTTAATCATAGTGTAGTAGAAAGTTTTTTTAAACCTATTTACTTTTTTTTATGCAACATTTTTTCACATGAATTATAAAATAAAAAGCGATAGTTTTTTTAAATCATTTATATGATTTGCTGTGCATTTATATCTCTAGATAACATCAAGTAAATCTAAAATCATTGTTTTTTTTACAAAATAAGAGTCTTTAAATAATACAGACTTTTGTTGATATTAAAATCTGGTGCCCGAAGAGTTTAAAAAAAAACTAGTACTTATAAGGAATCAATGTTACCAATTAATGGTGTTTAGGTATAAATTTTTCTTATTTGAGTAGTTAATTGAGCATTCAAAAAATTATATCTTAATTTTTTTTCTGATTTTTTTTTTCAATTATTTCGAACTAAAATCTTAATGGCTTTGTTATGTTTTAATTTTTTTTTATATTTCCTGTTTTATATATAAAAAATGGCCATGTTATATATTTTGATTATTATTGATTGGATAGTTGTTTAGTTTTGTTGCCATTCCTTTGAATTTAGTTAATATTTTATATATTTTTCTGTATAATAATTTTTGAATCTGAAGGTTTATTTAAAAAAAAAATCGTAAAATCGATAAATCCGTAATATAACTGTTAAAATGTCGTAAACTTCAGATTCAATGATTTATATGTTTAAAAAATATATAATGATTGTTTTCAAAAAATGTATATTTTTTATTTTGTAGAATATTCTGTAATAATTCCTATTTAGTAAAATTGTTATTTATTTTTAAGATGATTTAATTATGATTTCCAGGAATACAAAAATCTTGTCCCGGAGGTGCTTTATTTGACTATTTTTCTGTAATATTGTGAGGGTATTTATATTTCTAAACAGGCTTATATAGCTTAAATATTTTTTGATTCTTTTTTTTTTGTGAAATTGAATTAGTAATTGCCAGTTTTAAATAAAATAGTAAAAGTTGCAAGTTAAATATTTATGCTCCAATTTGAACGATTTTCTTTTTTTCTGCATGACAATGAAATCTGGCTGTTAATTTTGTCTTTGCTTTTATTTTATTAAGCACCTACTCTATAGACACAGATAATTAATTGTAAATTAAATTAATGTTATAAATAGGAAACTTTATAAATTTTACGGGTGATAAATGCATTTCTAAGCGCAATCACTAGAAAAACGTGTATATATGATATAAAAAAAATTAAGTAATGTCAGTTACCTTACCGCTAAATAATAATACGTTTTAAAATGAAAAAAAAATGGAAAAATATATTTTTTTTTTATATAATGTACTTATTCGGAAAACATCCTCAACGATATTTGTATTGTGAATGTTGCAATATATATACATATACATATATATATATATATATATATAATTCCTAAAATATAAATGCCAAAGTTTGATGATCTTTGTCATATAGTTTCAAATATATTGTATATTTTTTAATTGTTCGGTGATATAACTATATGTAAAACAGATTCCATTGTATGTATAGTTGAAGGTTTGTTTTAAATAGATTTAAGGTTAATGAAATACGATTTATTCTTTACATTTTTTTATCTATGATACTAGAATCCTTCCCATCCATTCCTTTTTCCTACTAAATGTTTCCTAATATGTACTACTTTTATAAAAATTAAAACGTCAAATCTGACTGTTACAAGAACAAATTATTCATTCTTATCTGACTAATATAATAAATGCGAATGTTTGGATGGATGTTTGTTAGAAAGGTATAACTAGGAAGGTTGCATGGATCTCATTGAAATTTGGCACAGATGTAGAACACAGCCTGGAAAAACACATAGGCTAGTAATTAAGTTTTCGCATAAAGTCGAGGTCAACTGCTATTTTAGATACAGAACTAGCTATCGCCTGCGACTCTCCGCACTGAATTAAAAATAATCTAGTAAATATATAGCCTATGTCACGGTCGGGGATAGTTTAGCTTCCCAACAGTAAAAGAAATTTTCAAATCGTATTTATTGAGATGACATTATTAGTAAACGTAGTAAACCCATTAAGAAAATAAACCAATGAATAACAAGATATGAACTCATACAAACAAGTAATAAGAAATAGTACAACTGTACTATTTTTAAATTGATTGTTTGAATTCACGAGAAATGGGAAAACTAGTGACACAATTAAAAAAAACAAGCGCGGGAACGCTTACGCATAGTCTGGACGCGCCAGAAATAGCAGAGTGGGGAGGGGAGTGACAGCGGGAACACAACACGTTCGAGCTATGTGGACTCACACGTGTGTATTTCTCCTGTACATCATCTGTATAGTCGCGGAGGATGACTTGCAAATCGGTTAGAATAAGTGTTTATCTATAGAAAAATTAAAAACACATTGTTAAGTGCAAAGCTAACATTTTGAGGACTATCAAAATGTTCTTGTGGTTAGAAGTAAACATGGGGGAAAGAATTTTGTGAGATTAGAAGACGCGACGGCTTTTGTAA
The DNA here is from genome assembly GCF_912999745.1 of Papilio machaon. Taxonomy (NCBI): domain Eukaryota; kingdom Metazoa; phylum Arthropoda; class Insecta; order Lepidoptera; family Papilionidae; genus Papilio; species Papilio machaon. The sequence continues at coordinate 1,056,902 of NC_059996.1, read as the reverse complement.
ACTAATAGATATGCCTAGGCATAGAAATGGGTAGACCTGGTGCAGTGTTTGTGTGTGCAGGCGTGGTGTGCACTGAACCGGAGCGTGGGGCGCGGCTGGCGGCGGCCGTTGATGCGGCGCTCGGCTGCGAAGAGCCCTGCGCGGTACTGCTGCAGGCTGAACCGCTAGAGCCGCTCGCTCTGCCGCAAGCTGTCTGCGATCAGGTATGGTATCACTCACGATACCAGAAAGAAATACCAAACAAAAAGTACATTACTTGTAACAAAAAAGTTCCAATTTTGAATTCCAAAGCTTATTGCATAGAAAGACTTAGAATTACGCACTGGTGATGATTTAGCGACACTATCTACTGCTACTGCTTAACGTCAGGGTGGAGGACTAAGTGCGCTGGTGGGTGACGTGGCAGCACTTCCTGCCGCGGTGCGCGCAGGACTGCCTCTGCTGCTGCCGTCCTCCGCGCCCTCTAATGACGCCGTCTTTGCCTTACAACTGCTGCCGGATCCTGACCTTATTGCTCAGGTATCGCTATATTCTAAAACAATTTTTTTCATACGTGTACGTTAAATTTACGTGATATATCGGTTGGGGTAGGCCTAGGAAGAGATCGATGGATTGCGAGAAAGGTGACATAATTAAATGTCTGAAATGTCATTTGATAAATCGACATTTTAGTTCTGCCATTATTCAGCTTTCTTGGCTGCAAGTTAGCCTGGTGTGAAATGTGCAGGCGTGCGCAGAGGTGTGTCTGGCCAAGGGATGGAGCAGCGCGGTACTATTGCACGAAGGGGGTGCGGGGGGCGCAGCGCGGTTGGCCAGCGCCGGCGTAGACATCATACCTCACCAACTGCCGCCGCCCGAAGACGACGCTTTGCTTAGGTAATCCTTACAAGGACTTTTCAAATGCTTATAGGATAATCAATCGGAATACCGATATGATGATTCTATACATTTTAGTGTACCTTCGGCATTTTACTGATATTGCCAGGAATCTATTGCTGGTATTAAAGAAGTTTGGTGCTATCAACTTCATAATCTGGTGCGAGGCGGAGTGCGCGGCGCGCGTGCTGGACGCGGCGCAGCGCGCGGGGCTGCTGGGAGCGCGCCACTCTTACTTGTTGCTCGCGTTAGACTTCCACACACTGGACCTCGCTAGCTACAGCCACAGTGGCGCCAACATCACCAGTAAGATATGTAGTTCTGTCATCCTAATTCAGTAAGATAATCCTGATTACTCCTGCCGACTGACCACTTTAAGACCTGAAGAAAAGAATGAAGCCCCTGCTTGTGGTCTATGTTATACGCTTTTTTTATTTCTCAAAGGTATACACTTATTCGATCCGGAGTCTGAGCGCGTGACGGAGCTGATGTCGCAGTGGCAACGAGCGTACTCGCGGCGGCTGCAGGAAGCCGCTGGTACCGAGCCGAGCGCGGCCGCCAGCGAGCTGGTGCTGGCACACGACGCCGCGCGGGCTGCCGCCGCCGCGCTGAAGTACTTGCAGCTTCCAGCCATCGCAGGAGCCTCCTGCACCGGCTGCGCTGCCTTCCATGCCGATACCCTGCTTAATTACATACGATCGGTACATCTCCCATAGTAGAAAATTTCACAACATAGCACTAAGTTACACAATAGTGCACACTAGTTACACACACTTACACAAAAGTAAGAATTACACTTAAATTACAAATGGCATAGGCATTTTTTGTTGTTCGTTTGTTTCCATCGTCGTGCTTAGTTAAACTACCTTAATGAAAATAACTTCTTTTTCAGTAAAATAGTGTAATGTGAATGTTATTGTTGTGTAGGAGGAGTGGGGAGGTGTGGGGGGTGCGCTGCGGTGGGGTCTGGGGGGTGCGCGGCGTGCGGCGGCGCTGTCCGTGCACGAGCTGCAGCGCGGCGGGCGCCCGCAGGCTGTGGCGCGCTGGGCTCCCCGCACCGGCCTCGCCTGGCAGCGCCGCACCGCGCCCGCACCCGACCTCCCCTCTGACATCATGACCAACCGCACATTCAACATACTCATCGCACTGGTGACATAACATAACATAACAAAAACTAACATTTTTACAGTCATACTATTTCAATTGTCAAAATTAATGCAGATTAAAAAATAAAGTAAATATTTGCAGAATGATCCGTACGTAATGATCCAGCAGTCGACAGAGCGGCTCTCCGGCAACAACCGGTACGAAGGTTGGTACAATATATAGACTTGACCTTACTCCGGGGACCTGGAGAGGGATCGAGGGGCCTACACAAGTGAAGGTCGACTGATTTTCATATGAATCTGGTATCGATCAGGTTTATTCCAGCCAATTTTAGCATCTAACAGTCAATTTAATTCGCATTGCACTTTGTTTATTTGGGCTTCTGGAGTTGTGTTTATAATCTTGTTCTGTTATCTATTTCAGGCTACTGTATCGAGCTGATAGAGAAACTGGCCAAGATCTTGAACTTCAATTACACATTCATAGAGCAGGAGAACGGTGTGTACGGCAGCTACACTCCCGGGCGCGGCTGGAACGGCATGATGCGGCGCCTCATGGACGACCCTGTAACTATCGCTACCGCACTAGAGTACGGTCCAGGGCCGTATTCACGTTATTGGGCGCCCGGTTGTGAAAATCTGGCGCCTTTAAAAGTAGTAACACTTGTTGGCGCCTTTCAATACTCGGTGGCCCGGCGCCCCGCACACATGTCATATAAGAAAAAGAAAGTTAATTATAATTCGTCTCATTAATTGTTACTATTTGGACTGCTCAGTTGAAAATATAAATCAAAGTAGGTTAAGTAAAAGATAATGAGTTTTTGTCGCCATCAAAATGCTGTGCAGTTTGGCGACTTTTTATTATGAATCTAGTGTAGTGTACAGTTTTTTGTGAATAAAAAAAAAAGACCACTTTACCAATCATAATAAAGCATGTTATTATCTATATCAGTATTTTTGAAGAAAATACATATAATAAATACTTTGTAAGGATATTTCGACAGCGAAAGGTACAGATGTACCTGAAACCGTGTAAATTTAAGGGTTTTACTCACTGACTTCTATAAATGGATAGGCTATAACTGTGATATTTCGTGCCATTTTGAAGCTGACGGTTGCTATTGGAAGCAGTCGTGAGAATAGCAACTTATAATAGATGTAAAATTAACCGTCAACAATCTCAAGGGGCGTTTAAGTCGGAACGAAAAAAGCTGTAATTTCTAAGCAATGATCAGTGATTACACTACATGTTACACATTGTGTTATGTTTGTGTGAAGGACATCCATTTTGCGATCACGGACCTGACGATCACAGCGGACAGGGAGCGCGCCGTGGACTTCACCACACCCTTCATGAACCTCGGCATCAGCATCTTGTTCCGCAAACCCAAGCCACCCGGACCCGCCTTCTTCGCCTTCCTTCTGCCCTTCTCCAGCGGGGTACGCAAACAAACAGACAAACAAAAAGTCCATAGTGAGGGGGTACAAAAAAGTCCATGCCCCAAGATATTTTTTCCCTCGTCTCACATTAAGAAATCATGCAAATAACTCGAGATGTTTTCTAGGTATGGGTATGCTTAGGGTTCGCATACCTGGGCACCTCTCTCGTGCTGTACGTGGTGGGGCGGCTTTGCCCCGAGGAGTGGCAGAACCCCTACCCCTGCATCGAGGACCCCCCCGCCCTCGAGAACCAGTTCACGCTCGCCAACGCGCTCTGGTTTAATCTCGGAGCTGTTTTACTTCAGGGTTCCGAAATCGCACCCGTGTATGATTATATTAAACTGTTATATAAACAACTGTATTTTACTAATAATATTAATATCATAACACCCTTAGAACATAGCCAAAAAAAGCGAAGAATAACATCGTTAATAAAAAAATAAAAACGAAAAACTGATTTTGCTCTAAATTTGATACGATTTCTTCTAACCTAACCTATAATAATGACCTAACCTTATCTAGAATTCGATCTACTCGTATGTATATGCAAACATATTGTCGTCTCTGTGTATCTCTGGCAATTATTTATGAATAACACGCTATGTACCAGTGCGTACGGTACGCGTGCGGTGGCGAGCGCTTGGTGGTTGTTCGCGTTGGTGATCACCAGCTCGTACACCGCCAACCTGGCCACTCTGCTGGCCAAGAAGACGCCCACCGACCTCATACACAACGTGCAGGAACTCGCAGACAATCCATACGGCATTAAATTCGGTGCTAAAGCTGGCGGATCCACATACACCTTCTTTGAGGTATACTTAACTCAACTATAACATAGTTGTCACAATTTGAAGAGCTTAGACTAAATGAATTCGTCAAAATGGCAAAACCACCGCTACTCTTATACATCCACAAGAGTTAATGCATTGCCTACCTTTAATCGACGGAGGAGGAGATGTATAGAAAGAGAATATTTCCCCTTCCTATATGTCCTCCATATCCACTTAACCTTCCCACCAGAAAGAGGACTAAAATTAGGCTTTCGGCACCACACTTATGAGACTACGCGAAATTGATTCCACTTGACGCCTGTCTTCTGTGTGGTCGTGGTATTTTACCTGACGAGCTGACTGTAACTGTTGCTGGTGTCTACCACCTTTAGAAATTACAGTTTACTATAGATACTAATTACGTATATTCACACTTAATATTTTTTTCAGATCTCACAGAACGCTCTCTACCAGCGGATGTACCAAAAGATGAAGGACGAGAAGCAACCAGAGTCAAATGTCGCCGGCATAGAGAAGTGAGCGCTTTTTTAGTTTTTTCTTCAAATTACACAACATCAATAAAAGTAATATAAAAAAGTAAAATTTATTTATTTAACAGAGTGAGGAACGAGAATTACGCTTTCTTCATGGAGTCAACGTCCATAGAGTACAATATAGAGCGACAGTGTGACATCACTATGGTCAGTACAGGAGTAACTCAACTGTCGGAAAACTTACACAGAAACATTTTGTAATCCCTTTTACTACTTGAAAAAAAAAAAAAACAACATTATAATGAGTTGTGTGGAGCCCTAATTAGAGTCCTCTTTCCCTTCCCACCCTGTCTTATAAGGGAAAGATGGAAAGCGAAAGCGAATTTGATGGAGGCAGGTACGTATTGGAAGGGGAAATATTCTGTTTCTGTACGTTCCCTCCTCCATCCATCAAACGTAGACAACAAATCCGCAATTGCGTATGTCTATGGGTAGCGGTTGCTTCGCTATTTCGGCGAAGTCTGGTGTCAACTCACGATTAGATTAACTAAATAAATGACATGTTTCTACTACGATAATTTTTCTTTTTTTTTATAAGGTTGGTGAACCTCTCGACAGTAAGGGATATGGCATCGCTATGAAGAAAAGTAAGTTTTCATTTATTAACAATGATTTTTTATAACAATTCGATTAAAAAAAGATGTTTTTAAATTGTTTGTGTTATTTTCATTGTTGTAATTGTAATTGTTGTCCGAATAACAAGAAGGTAATAGGTTTATAGGGTAAATATATTTTTATCTTGGTACACTCCGTTATTATTGAAGTTGTCGTGTTGTTGGGTTAGACTCCGAGTATCGTCAGGCGATGAACCTGGCGCTACTGAACCTGCAGGAGGCGGGGGAGCTGCGTGAGATGAAGCAGCGCTGGTGGCAGGAGATGCACGGCGGCGGCGCCTGCAAGGTTAACAGATACTCATTGTTCCTTCTTCTTGATGCTGCAGGGCCAGTTGAAAAAGGGGACTGGTTCTTATGTCTATCATTTTTGTATAAACTTAATTTTTTTTGGAAATTAGTTAGAAATGATGTAAAACAGATAATTTAAGAGTTAAAAAGGAAGGTAATGTTGGATTGAGGTTCTACGATAATAATTTACTTTTCAATAGTCCAAAGACTTGACTTGACATGAACTTAACTCACTACTTTTGACATTTCAAAACTTACTATTAAAAAGGGTATACATTTTTTAGGAAGAAGAGGAGCACGGTGGTGAAGAACTGGATATGAACAGTTTCCTCGGTCTATTTGTGGTACTTGTGGTGGGATGTGCCCTGGGCGTGGTTGTCTCCTTCTGTGACCTGGCGTGGTCGGCGGCCAGACATCCCAGGGACCCGACAGAATCCTACAGACGTCGTCTGTGGACTGAAATCCGTTTCGTGTTCAGTCTGGAACGTTCCGAGAAGCCGCTGTACGGTCCGCTGTTACCGCCCACACCGGAGTCTCCTGCTCGGTCAGGGTCGGGAGGTCTCGCTGAACTGGTCGACTCTGCTTCCCGGGACGGATCTCGTGAGGGGTCGGCGATGTCCGGGGGTTCGCTGGCCGAGGAGATCGGCTCTCGTGAACAATCTCCGAGGCTAAGACCCCGCACCAGTGCGAGACGGTCTTCGATGCATGCGGCCAGTTTGCGTCTGGCTAGACATACTACACCCAGACCTTAGACATTAGCAGTTAGACATTTTAAAACTATATCAGTTATTTAAAAAAAAACTCATCATTATGTAACAGCAAGTTTTACAATCTAGTCATTTCTTAACAAGTAACGATAGCAAAATAAACTTTATTATCATTGTAGACTGTTTAAATTTGACATTAGACAAAAACAAACTTTTTCTTGTTATAATGCTTGTTTAAGATTCATAAATTTAACATTTCTAGACATGGTATGACATTCCATAAAGCTTTTCATCAAAACCAAATTATAAAAAATTTAAACTTCTTTGTGCAATTTTGTCGAATTTCAATTACAAATATTAATAGTTAAAGAAAATAATTTATACTTTTACGTGCAGTATTTTTCGAGAGATTTATTTTTGTGAATAATAAAATCAGTTAGTGACTTATTTCAAGTTAAATTAAAATAATTGTAACCTTGTTTTTTATTAATAAAATGTATTTCATAAAAACGCATTCGGATCAGATCAGATTTCATTGTTATTTCAGAAATGTTTCCATATCTTTTTTCTTAGCTAAAAGGTATAAAAAAGGTAATCATTGTATTTTATACTCGTGAAGTTATGGCTCTCATACCACAACGATATTTTGTCACACCAGCTCTACACGCCGCGCTACGCCGTAGCACTCCGTAGATGGAACGAATTATGTTTGTGACGTAATATAAATTTACTTTTATGTTGACTAATATTAAAAATTTCACCCGTACTCAGAGTCTTTAATTTATCACTCTTATTTAAGGATTACCCTAAGTTATTTTAGAGCTATAAAGTTATTTTCGATATAAATATACGAACTTAATATCCAAGAATCAGTTGGCCAACACGTGCCAATTTCCAGTTAGTTAAAGCGGTCGTTCCTCTCAAAACATTACTTCTGATTCTTAAGCGTGTACAAGAGTGGATTTTTTTTTAAATTAATTAGACTGAGATAAGGATTTCTGTGTTAAGAAAAATAACACATTAAGTACAACCAGGTTTTACATTAGTAAATTTTATATTATATAGGTATATATAAATTTAAAATATAACATTAATAACAGCAACTAGTACTAAATTTAAGTTAAACAAGGCCAGACTCCGATTTTGTATCAATAGTTTTGTTAAACTATTCATATGAAGAGATAGTGTGATGGAATCGCTTTATCCAGGTGGTAGCCAATTGTATCAAAGGAAAATTTTAGCCGTTGCATTCAAAAGTAAAGGACCACTTTTATGACAAGGAACCAGAAAACTAGAAATACATCAACGCAAACTAAATGTTAAAATATCAACAATATTTTGTTATACACCTAGCTACTACGAAAATCGAACTCGAGCAGGAACTTTAAGAGGAAGTTTGATGTAAGTGGATGAATGTGTACTCGGCTGAGGTCAGATCGTTAGGCAGGAGACGGGCGGGCGCCTGCGGCCGGTCTTCGTGGCAGCTGAGATCACTGCGCTTGCGTGTCAACGAGTAGCAATGCGCTTGCGTGGCAGCATCGAGCGCTGTGCTGGCTATGCCGGCGGCAGTCCGCGGCCGCACTATGGAGCCGCCGCACGAGCCCGCGCCCTTCGCGCCCCCCGCGCCCGCTGTGCGTCCCCTGGTGCGCCCCGACGAGACCGGCGAGGTCGACACCTCCAGGTCTGTGCCACCAACCCTTAATCCATTACTACTGCTATTGTATGAACGATCCCGGTATGAAATTGCCTGCTTTATTCTGGTGTTTTTTCTGTAACCAAGAATAAGACGTCAATGTTGATGAGCTTGTTGAAAATTTGGGTAATGTAGACCATCCATCGAAACAACGCAGAGCTCGTAATCAAAATCTTGACCGTATTATTGAAAACATTATTAATATTGAAAAAAAAATATGAATAAACAATTATTTTAAAATTTATTTGTAAGTAACAATTGATAAAAAAACACAATTTAAGATCATTATGTGCTACTATAATTGTGCAAATAATATATATTATTTGCACTAGGCATATTTATCTGTAAATTTGCCTTGTTATCAGAGTCGGGACTTTCCCCTCTCTCCAGTTGTGACCTAATTCTAACCAACTTGACCCTGACCTACAAAGCTTGCTCGATCAGAACATTTTATCGTCATATATGATAGATAAATTTATGTTTCATACACTACACATCGCACTAACAGTCATTTCATTAAAGGAGGCCTTAAATGTAAACGTACTAAAAGAAATTTACACTAAAAGTTTCCATTAGCGACCCATTAACACTCTGAGAGCGGCAGCATTACATAAAATTTTGGCTATCGTAAATATGCTATTCTTTATTGCTGTTCGTGATTTCATCGCTCAAATAGACGGTCAATATTTCAAGATCAGCCTCTATTGATTTCTTGGCAGGTTAGAAAAACAACGACTGCGTATTCATTTTGCATAACGAAAACGTTTATAAACATAGGTAAAGAAAATGAAAGCGAAATTTAATTTAGATCAGAAATGAGAAAAATAATTGTTAAAGTGGAATTTATTTTATTTTTTCAAGATAAAAAATTTAATCTACAGCCTTCCTAACAACTTTAAAACAAGAACCTGTTAATCGCTTTTAGCTACATTTTTATTTTTTTACGTATCCTTCTTCCTCTCCTTTGTTGAATTAATCCTTAATCTTACAAGAATCCTTTGATCTTTCGTTTCGCAAGGACTGTTTTCCTGTTAGTAACATCGCATGTATTGATTTCTCAACGCATGTTTGTGTTTTAACGAAGAGCGGGGTCACAAGGTAACGGACACTTTAGTGATTTTCTTGCTAAGGTTTTTTACAAGATTTTGATACGCTGCTTCTATCTGGCGACAAGTTGAAGTAACTATAACTTAGGTTTATTGTAAAAGCTTTCACGTTATCAGGAAAAAGCGCTTGTTGAGGATGGTAATAATAAAAGTAAAATTTATCATATTTTTATAAAGTAGTGATCTTCATTATAAGAAACCAAACAGATATTGAAATAATACACAATTTGTACAGGTACCCAGCCCCGAAGGATGCGACGCACAAGGTGCGCGGGCGCAGCGACCTGCTGGAGCTGATGTGTGGCCCCGGCGCTGTCGACCCCGAGCTTCTCACCGTCAAGACGTTCTACTTTTTCTTCTACTCCGCATTCGGCTCCCTCTTCCCCTTGATGGGCGTCTACTTCAAGCAGATGGGCATGAACGCAGGACAATGCGGCTTACTCATCGGGACCCGGCCTTTCGTTGAATTCTTATCAGCTCCATTCTGGGGAGGTCTAGCAGACCGTTGGCAGAAGGGACGCACTTTACTGCTTGCTTCTCTTGGCGCTTGGATAATCTTCACGTTGCCGCTGAGCTGGGTCCAGCCTAGCGCTGTGGCCTGCATCCACCCGATCAACAAGACTGACTACCGCCTCGACACTCCCAGCTATGACGACGAGTGGACGAAGAACGAGTTTCGCTCCTTCCACAGGTCGGCGGCGGCAGCTCACGTCGGGTCGCCGCTTCCGGTAGATGACGCTATCGACTATGATCCAAATACCAACGGCAACTGGGTCACTCCTCTCCACTCCTTTATCGTATACAGTACGCCGGATATTCAGAAGACCTTCTTTTTACTTCTGTTACTGGTGGTTATTGGCGAGTTCTTTAGTGCTCCTGCAATAACTCTTGCGGACTCTGCTGTTATTACTTTGTTGGGAGAGGATGCGGATAGGTGAGTTTAAGTTTTACTTTGAGTCTTTGTTATAACATTAGATAAAATAATATATTTCGTTACGGTGCAGATACGGCCACCAGCGCATGTTCGGTTCGCTGGGCTGGGGTCTGGCAATGTTCTTCGTGGGCATTGCGTTGGACCACAGCACGGCGTTTAGCAAACACCCCTGCGGTGGCCCGCAGCGCTACGAGAAGAACTACACCATCTGCTTCGCTACGTTCTCTGTGCTCATGGGAGCCGCACTGATCACTGCAACACAGGTTTGTTGTTTTTGTTATTAAACAATACATATTGATTCATGCGCGCGATAAAATAGAGACACAATAACTCGATTTTCAGTTAATTTTCGATGGTTTTCGGAGAGTTCAATCATATCTTTAACTCCATAATACAGGTGAAGTTCAAGTACGAGGAGCTGCCGCCAGAACCTATGGTGACCGCCGCACCGCAGTCTCCGACCCATGAGGAGAAGCTGCAGCAGCAGCTGGCGGAACAACTCCAGCTACCAGGACTCGACACTAGCGCCCCTGCGCGCCCACAGCCCACACTTGAACAAGCTAAGGTACACCAAACATTAACCCAAGATACGAACATCAAGTCAAGTTAAACTGGTTCATGGAAGAAAATCACTTTTAAACAGGTCAATTTAAAATGACCTCTGAAATTTAATGTTCCAGCAAAATAAATAGGTCGATGATTTTAGAAACTCACATTTTACAGCGTAATAAATTAAATCTCACCTTCAACGATCAATACTTGAATAACTTGTTCACCTTTTGTTCTAAAAATAACTTCGGCATTGATAAGAAAGAACCAAATATGATATAGGAACCAGAACAGATAAATGATTTTCATATTTCGGGGTAACTGACGAGATTTTGTTTGATAGAAAGCCATGAAGAACAGTGACTCGTATAGTCCCCTACTTAAAGTGTGAGCAGAATAGTCATATGTTGGTGGTTCGTGTGCAGGTGTTCGCGCAGACAACGCGTGAGATGCCGGAGTGGGTGACAGTGCTGCGCCAGTTCCAGAACGTGAAGGCCGCCTCCTTCTTACTGGTCGCTTGGTTCATGGGCTTCGGCATTGGGCTCATCTTTACATTCCTCTTCTGGCATCTGCAGGTCTACTTATTTCTTAATTACCCAAATCAAAACCTAAGCAAGGAAAAGTAGAAATTTCTCTGTTTTCGAGTTTTTTCGACTTTGATAACGGGATGACTTTTACTTTTAGGACAAAGGCGGATCCCCCACGTTGTTCGGCGTTGCTTCCGTCATCAACCACATCTCTGAGATCTTCGCATACTTTTTCAGCTTTAAATTGATCACTCAAATGGGACATGTTAAGGTATTTTAGTAATAAAACTGTAATGATTTATTAATATATTCAACTTCAGAGACATTGCTTCGCTATAGATTTAATCGTTATCGTCTTGTTTGGTAGGTGCTGTGCCTTGGTCTTGCGGGCAACGTGCTCCGGTTCCTGTACATAGCGTGGCTGCCGGACCCGTGGTGGGTGCTGCCTTTCGAGTTCGTGCAGGGCGTGACGCACGCGGCGGTGTGGGCGGCTTGCTGCTCGTACATCGCACACGGCGCTCCGCCGCGCCTCCGCTCCTCCGCACAGGGCGTGCTGCAGGGACTTCACCACGGCCTCGGCCGCGGCTGCGGCGCCGTTCTCGGCGGCATCGCCGTCACACGATGGGGCACTACCAGGACTTTTGCAGGTACATCAATACCAGAGAACCATTTGGTGTTTTCGTAATTAACTTCTGTCATTCTTTCTAGTCTCTTCTTGGTTCTTCAAGCTGATCTACATCTGCTCCTACCAATATATGATTGTAATCATTGAAATTTTCTTTTCTACGGATTGCGACCAGTTTTGATTCTTTATTTATGTTGAACAGCATAAAAAGTTTTTGCTAATGTTTACCAGGCTACGGGTTGCTGTGCGGAGTGGCGCTGGCGGCGTTCGCGTTCGTGAACTTCCGCGACGGCGGGGAGGCGGCGGGCGGGGCGGGGGCGGGCGGCGCGGCGGAGGAGGAGGCGCGCGCGCTGGCGGAGGCGGGCGTGCTGGCGCCGCACGGCGTGCCCTCCAACCCGCTGCCTCGCGCGCTCTCCTCCACGCGCCTCGCAGACCTCGCCAACCATGAGACCTACGGCGCTACACAAGTAAACCTACCCCTATTTTTTGCCAGATTATCGACCATTATCATGATCCATATCAAATAAACTTCGTTTCACTGAACCATTTGTAATTTTGTTGCAGAGTTATGCTGGCGCAGACAGCCTGAGCGTACCGGGCGCTCCGCCCCCGCGACCTTCCAACCCCTTCTTATCGGAGCAGGCCGCCCCCGCCCCCGGCCCCGCATACAGATAAGCGCCCCAGCTGCTCCAACTAGCCGAGTCAACCCTCCATCTAACCTCAAACCCAAGTTACAAGCACAATGTTGCTCTACTATTAAGTCCATGTTACCCAGATACATTCTTTGATGTATTTTTCAATATATAAAGAATTATTATACAACAGACAAATTATATGTATGTCGTAGTAATGGCAAAAAAAAAACTATTGTTAGTAATTCCGAGATGTTATTTGTTATTGCTTGTGTTAAATATTTCATGTTGATCCTTATAGTCCTGTATTTAGATATTAAAGTTTCGTCGACGGATATTTATTATTTGTGGTAAATACAAATTACAATCGCTACTGGATTCTGCTTTTTAAACGCACTCAGTGAAAATAGCCATTAGCACACGATTAAACTTTCCCCAACATGATTAATTTCATTGTAAATAAACAAAACACCTCCTGCAATGAAAATAGGATTTCATTGTACATAATAAAACAATATCAAGTTAAATAGCCGGTAGACAATTGTCAATTTTAAAGTTAACTATTTTGTGAAGTTTCGATTTTTTGTAAAATAGCAGTAATAGACTACAAAGTAAATACCGTGTCATTTTTATTTTTAAACAATTGAAAATATTAAAATTAAATAATATTACTCAAATGAGTAATGACAAATAGTTGAGTTATAAGATTATATCAGTACTCATTATTGAGTTTTAAGTCGCAAAGTTCGTCGACAGTTAATTCACTGTTGCTACTTCTTTGTAATTATAAACTATATTTAAAAAATGTATGTATGTGAGCTAATTGACGATGTCATATCATGGTGTGATGTGTTAGATGTATGTATTGAGATGGAGTAAAGCGCCTATTGTCTAATATTGAGCATTGTCTTTGAGTATTGTAATACTAAACGCTCTATTTTATGTGACGATGCTCAAGGTTATATGTCCAACAATTTACTGTGGTAAATCTCTGCCTGAGTGTATTTATTAGAAAATTGTTTAATATATGTAAATGAAAGGTAAAAAGATAGTAAAAAAAACAAAAAAAAAACTTGCACTACTTAGTATTGATTAAAAATATTTTTAAATAATTATGTGTATACATTTAATGTGTATTGCTTTGAGTATTGTTGTGACTCAGTTTGACTTCATGCTCAATTGAGTGTTGAGTTAGAAATTTTTGAGTATCGACAAAGATGTCACATGACAACATTAAATCGGCGCATTGCTCTATCTATTGATTCTATATTTTTGTTGACTATGTAGTGAATATTTTAAATAATAGCTATATACATATGTATATGTATACATAGGTTTGTTGTGAGATACGTTCGCGGCGAGGCACAGTTATATATTTTTGCACGGCGTCCGCGCGCCTGAGCGCCGGCTCTCAACTTCTGATGTATTACAATCAATGTTGAACTATTCAAACTAGATGTTTTATTCATTTATTTATATCCTATTTTACCTCATATTCTCAGCACTGAGATTAAAAGAACAGCGTTTCGTAAGTATAAGCAAAGGTAGGGTTGCCAGGTCGCCAAACCTACTAGCCGGACAGACCAGCCAGTTTGGTCGGACATTTGGTTAGAAAGGTCGGATACCCTATATTATTTAGGATTTTGTCTCAGTATTAATAGGTACACTCTCGTTTGGGAAATGTAAAAAGCCTATCAAAATCCGGAAAACCGTTTATTTTGGCCGGACATGCAATCAAAAAGCCTACCTATGTCCGGCTTTATCCGGACGTCTGGCAACGCTAGGCAAAGGTAATTATTAGTTGTTAGTTTTGGTTGTTTGATAAATTTTTGGTAGAAATAATAAATTGTGGTAAGATTTGATTGACAAATAATGACATATTGGTAAATAAGTAAAGTGACTAAATATATATATTTTATTATTTTATAAATTCTCGTGGTAATTTATTGGCAGTTAAACATAACCATAACATATTTCATATTATTTCTTAGTTTGAAAGTCTTTATATAAAATACATTTAATATGTTATGATGTAAATATAAAGTTAAATCTAATCTAATATCTAAAAATTTAAAATTACAGAACTTGAACACATATCAAATACAAAAAAAGAACACTTAACAGATTAACAGTATTAATATTAAGCTTTCTCCTAAATATAAATGCATTTTTCATTAAAATCTAAAATCAAGAAATTGGCTACATTACTACACTTTAAACACACTTTAGTTTACAAAAGAAACTTATATGTATATAAAAGTGTGCAAAGTTATAGTAGACATAAACAACCTAACCTAAAAAATTCTGTCATTTAAAAATAATACCAACAAACATACAATGTCAAAATGCTCGTATTTTATAACCTAAAAATCAAGACTAGACCAGAACAAGTCGTCCGTTCTTGTACGCCGTCCGCAGCGGCCGCCTCTCGCTGTCTAAGCTCGTGGTGACACTGGAAAGACGTCAATAAGACAAGATATAAATAAATGCAGAAAACACCTTTTCCTTCTCTTTATCCTCTTTGCATCTATTCAATGTTGTACTTAAAGATTAGGCAATATTAAGAACTAAATTCTAAAATTTAAAACACCAACAAATAACATTTCACACTTCAATCAGTCAAGCCCTTTAGGTTACAAGCGTTCTTGATTGAATAGAATTTTACATAACTGAGATAAGCATTCGTGCAACAACTGCTCCTGTTATTACTCAACCATTGTTGTGTTTGGTGCTTAGTATGGCCACTTGCAGTATTACCTAACATTTTGGTCATCACGTCGCGTAGGCTGTGTGCGTGCAGCCAACAGTAATGCAAGCGCGGCTGCTGCAGGCTGCAGGACTAGAAATACTGCTAAAGCGGCCACAGCCACGTAACCGTTGCGCGGCGCGTCCGCCTCCGCCTCCTGCACAACAGAAGACTTATAAGGGTAAAAAATGATGCGCACAACCCTTATAAGTACTTATATTTTGCTAAACTTGTATGGTATTGTACCTTAATGATGTTGTTAATTTTCTGCGGCAGAGGATGCCACTGAGCCAGGTCTTGCAGCAGCGGCGCCAAATGCTCCCGCAATAGCAGCGCGCGGCGCAGTTCCTCCGCCTGCGCCGAGTGCGCCCAGCTCGCCACACGCACGCCAGTCCACCAGCCCCACGCCGTCTGCGCGCTGACCATCATCACCATGACGCAGCCGTACTGCCAACATAAATACATCATCACAGGCTGATATTTGACCACATCGTCGTATTGTCGTTCCGCCACCGACCCTTTCATGTGGCATCTTCTTTAGTAGTGAAAATCACTTATAATCCAATATCCAGATTTGTTTTCCTCCTATTACTTAAAGATCTTGCTAATACTTTAAAATATTATTAGTCCAGTAGTTTTTTTTTTTCCTTTTTTTTTTTATAAAATCACACCTACAGACGCTTGGTCCGTACTCTTTTCTGCACAGGTTTTAGTTATCTTTTTTTTTATTTTATTAATATCCCTGTGCTACATTGTTCCTGCTTAATATATATATATATATATATATATATATATATATATAATATATATATATATATATATATATAACTAGTTATATTTTTTTTTTACCATTTACTATACTAGTATTTAGTCCAGTAGTTAATTGCTTCAACTTTTATCAAAGTAACGAACCATAACAAGCAACAGCCGTCTAGCACGGCGTGAGTACAGCGCTGCGAGCGCTAAGTGTGCCAGCAGGAACAGCACAATGCTAGCTGCGAGCAGCAGTGCAGCAGCTGCGCGATACTCGTGAGGCAGCAACTCGCGCAAGGGCACGTACGTGCTCGGGTCCCACTTCAGACGCGCCGCTGTCGCGAATCCCGCGCCCGCGTACATCTGCAACGACACCGTAATATTCACGGTTCCAGTAACCACGTTAGAGAAGGGCGAGATTGGACGAGCGCCCAGGGAGTTGGTCAGAAGGGGGCGCAACAGGTCAACGAATTCACCTCAACACAGTCTCACCTCACCCTGTTAACCCCCCCTTCCCCAACGCTAAGTAACATAGTAGGCATTGCACTGTTCCTTACGTCTTTTCAAATACATTGGCGTTTCTTTACAGTCAGTTAGAACAATAATTATGTTCTGCGCAGCGACTCGTGCGATGTTCCTGGCCGCTAAGATATATGACTACCTTTATACAAGAGCCTTCTAACATCGAAATTCCACTGCCATAACTTTAATATTAAAACATACTTTTTACTGTGTGTTTTTAAAATTATGAACCTACAGTTTAATTGCTTAACATCAGCAGTAAGAGATATTTAAAGGCGGATGTACTTGATATTAAACGACCCGCCATTCAATAATAAAACACAGTTTGACATGGACATTAGCAGATCTAAAAGAAGTGTATAAATACTATCTAGATGAGCAGTTTATGTTATTTATTAACCCAATTACTGCAAATTAATCTTATTTTCTATGATAGTAAGGTACAATTAAGCTATTTGGTTTTCTTGTACTGCAAGTTAGTATTTTTAGTGATAAGATAACACTGAAACAGATTACAAAGCATTTGCCAAATAAAAGATTATTTTAATTTTGGTCATGTCAGAATTTTATTATGACAGTTAAAGAAGCTTGAAATGTGAGTTATTTATGAATCACTAGCTGTCACCCTCGACTCCATCCGCGCGACAGTAAAAAAAACTTTATTAGTAGCCTGTGTGTTCTTCTGTATGTTCTACATCTGTGCCAAAATTTATCGAGATTCGCTAAGCTGTTCCGGAGATACCTTCAAACAAACATCCATCCATCTAAACATTCGCATTTATAATATTAGTAAGAGTGAAATATTAAGCCTTCTTTTTTGTTTGTTTCAGACGTACAAAAAAAAAACTAATAGAACCATTTTAGACAAAGAAAATGGTACATTTATAATTCGTAATTCTATGTTTTCTTTATCCAGTCCTCTTGATAAGGCTAAAACATAAAATTTAAACAAAAGTTAAGTATTATGATAAATCTAAAGACTCTTATATATATAATCATTTTTACGAACCATTAATATGAGATTGAGTTGCAGAAAAATGGCGGGAAGGGCTCGGGCACAGCAAACCATGGTGCTAAATGTAAGCTAAGTGCATTAATACATTCACCACTATGAAATTGCGAGCCAAACACAGTATTACCATCACTATTACCGAAACTTCACTCGATACTTTATTACCATAACTTCACTCCATGTCGTATTACCGTCACTTCGATTCACACCATAATACTGTCAAGTTATTCCTTACGGTGCGGCGGTGACGAGAAGATACGCTACCAAAGTTCGTCACTTCACACCATATTACCGTCACTGTGAAGCCGTGATTATATCCTATGTCACGTCACTTTGTCGCAACGTGGTCGTCACGTCACTTCACGGGTACACGCCTTCGTAATTCGTATGCATGTCTCTCGGTGAGTGATTACTGACTGGGAAGTCTTAAGTTCGGTGTCCATATCTTATCTACGCTATCAGTTATTCTGAAACAGCTGCCGACCGATTATATATTATCTGGATTACTTTTTTATATCAATGTTTGCCAAAATTGTGGAATGACTCGTTTTTCTAAGAAATTAATGATTTATTAAATTGTTGGGCAATATATTTATTATTATTGAGGATGCAAGCTTCAATAGATTGATGTTTTTGGACCGTGAATCAAAGTCGTGGGTTCGATTTTGCAATTGTTCAAAACAAATTACTAGAACAATTTCAAATAAGCAGTAGTTAGAAAAAAAAAGTATCGTACGTGTTCTTCCAAACTATGTTCTACATCTGTGACAAATTTCATCAAGATACGATGAGCCGTTCCGGAGATACATTCAAACAAACATCCATCTAAACTTTCGTATTTATAATATTAGTAAGATTTAATAAGGTAAAAGGTAAAAATAAAAGAGATTCGTATAAAAATATTATTTTATTGCTTCAAAAGTCTTAACTGCTTAGTGACACGTGACGTGTCAACGCAATGTGCGCCTCGCTTACATCTTATTGTCTAGTCGGGTCATCCCGAACGCACCTTATTTTCTAAATATAAACATTTACTATCAGGGACGCTGCAATACGTTTCAATTTAAAAAAAGAAGTCAGTTTTGACAGCTGTCATTGTGACATAACTAGTGATGTGAACCAATAAATCGATATTCGAATAAACGGTTTTTTTTGTTATTTTCTTTTGTCACTGTTATTAATTTTATTTAAATGAAATTTTTATTAGCTTTTAAATCCAGAAATTAGATTTTAAATTTTTACTTTCTATTAACGTGGATATTGAAGTAAGAAAGAATAAAAATATATAATAAAAAAGATTAAATTTGTAGTCCAGTGTTGAAGCGTCCCTAATTGCAAAATACAACCTTAATTATGGCAACAAAACTAGTTATTTCCTTAAAGCTATTTGGCACCAGATATATGAGAGGTCACGTTATCGTGGCTGGCAACACTCACTGTACTATCTATTACGTATTCTAATAATTCTCTTTGTTAATAAACAAATCACAGAATAATGGAATTAATTAATTTGTTGGCTCCGTTAATACTTTTAAAACTGAAATAAAACTAAAGTTTGATAAAACTAAAACTCTGGAATGTGTAAATATCGTAAAATATCCGAATTTTCGAAGTAATATATAAATATATTCATAACATGAACTTCATGTTATTTTTTATGGCAAGACCAGCAATTTAGTGACAAATATAACCTTTTTTTTAATCAAATAAGGATATCAGAGGCAATGACAGGCGCTGCTGTCGCGGATAATTCTTTTGGAAAATATGTAACATCTATACATCAGCTTTAATAAAAATACTTGAGAGGTGTGTTGGGACACCCGGATGGAACGAAGTTCCTTTCTATTAATTAGTGAAGGAACCAATGTTTATTCTATGAATAAAAAACTTAAGTCTTCACAAGAAGTACATTTTATTTCTATGAATTTTCGTTATATATTGTCACGTCGTTGCCATGGTGAAGTAGCGAAAAGTGTCGTGACAACTTTTCGTAAGAATTTTTTCCGTCTAGCCCCCTTTCACAACGCGCGATAAGGAACTTCGTTCCAAAAGAAAAATTATGAAGACAGCTACTGTACAAAAAAGGAAGATCCTTTGTCACTTTTGACGTTAATATGAGGGCGCTAGAGAGTTGTCTAAAGTAAGACTAACTTTTACCCACCGGGTCTGATATCCTTGTAGGTCTATTATATTTAGCAAAATGCATTAAACATTTATTAAACTTGTGTATTTTTATTAATTTAGCGTAACCCAAAAATAAGCTTGGTCCATATATTTTTAAGTTAAAAATTAAAAAAAAACTAATTATTTTACGAATACGAAGGCTATAAATTAATAGCACGGAAGGCAAAATAATCATTAAAATTGTTTTTTTGTTATCTGTTTAAAAAATAACTTCTTAATTCATGGCATGTTGAAAACTGTATAAAATAAAAAAATTAACATGATTTAGAAATAAATCTTATAAAGTATAAAATGTTTGTTTATTATTACGGATATTTTAATCAGATTAGAATTTAGTAAACATTTTCTAACTAGGTTTTGTGAATATTTAATTTTATCTAATTTAGTAAATTATATTTATATATAAAATTGTAACAACTTTGTCGTTTCCGCTATCGCCTTATAGATGGCGCTTTAGAAACAACGCCACCTAGCGACCAGATTTTAAAACTGAAAAATCTTAGGCTGTGCCGTTATATATTTTAATTTATATACAGAATATTTATTAATTCTTTAAAGATAAAGATAAAAGGTTATATATTTAGTAAATAACTTTTACCATAAACAAATGCAAACCGTAGAGATGATCGATGGTTATCGATGTCATTGTATCGAGAGATATCGATTTTATGAACACTTTATTACTAATTACACTTTATCACGACTTATAGTCAGTATTTCAGCCAACATTTTTTATATTAAAATTAATTAAAAGAAATATAAGTAGAAAAAAATACTGTAACATGTAGTTAAAAATATCGATATGTAAACATCGATAACAATCTATATTTCCATCGACCATCCCTAGTGAGCGAACAAACCTACCTACAATTTCTCTATATAACTTCATTATTAATATAAAAATATAAAACTAATGTACTAGGAATAATGTAGTAAATAGTCCGCAGATAACTAAAAGTAGATATTTGATATGATTTGTCCTTAATCTAAAATCTATATTAATAGAATTTCGCTGAAAATTCGAATAATTCGTTAAAAGCGAAATTCGAATAATTCGTTAAAAGTTTCGATTAACATTTGTTCGTAAAAAAAAATGTGACATTTGATGTTATAAAAAACATAAGTCAGAGATACCTCGGCATTATGGCAGTGTTCGTCTAATCGTTGGTTTCTGAGACCAATAAATCAAAATATAAAACATATCTTCATCCCTTTTAACAAGATAGAGATAACAAATATATTTTATAAATTGATTTCAGTCTCGGAAACCAATGACAAATATTTTGGATCACCTTTAATACAATTAAGGTTGAATTACTAAGCCTTTCTTTTTATAAAAAAATAATACTCCAACATTTTACTTATATATAAAAGTGCTACTTTGATTAAAGAAAAATCAAACCTCGTTAATCACAACACGAGTCACAATATTTCGATGTTACCACTAATTGATAGTGGATATAGAAAAATAGACTTTAAACGTATTGTGTTAAAGTCCATTTCAGGATGTTTATTTTCGAGTATCACTTGTTGTTGGCCACTAATTGACAGTGGATATAGAAAAATAGACCTTAAACTTATTGTTTTAAAGTCCATTTTAGGATGTTTATTTTCGAATATCACACTCATTATTATTCGAGACGTTAAAGCTCAGTTCGGAGTATGAGGAGCGCTGCGTGGGGTGCGGGGGGTGCGGTGGGCGCGGTGGGTGCGGTGGGTGCGGTGGGTGCAGTGGGCGCGTGGGGGGTGCGGGAGGCGCGGAACTGCGCGTGCACTGCGTCCCATCGCGCGTCGCGGCTCATTCCTGCCGCAGCGTTGGCGCGCGCACCACGTCTCCGCCCCCTGCGATGTACACGCCCCCTACTGGTGCCGACAGCGCCTGATTCCATCTCGTCCTGGAATTAAAATCACTTTTTGTCTCATTTACACATACGATTCTTTTGTTCCGTTTTCTTATTTTAAACAATAACTGAAAGCTCTAAGTAGGTGGCGCTAGAGTCGAACGGGCTGTCATCTGTCAAATTTTTTATACCGTCATTCTTGCGATTTAAAAAAAAACGTATTCCTTTTTTAAAAAATTACTTACTTTTGAATATTAAAATTTTATAATAGTCGTTACTATGACTACAATTCACAGAGTAATTTGTATATAAAACTAGTTTTTACCCGCGACTCTGTCCGCGCGGAATAAAAAAAATGCACACAAGATAAAAAAGTTCCTATGTCCGTCTCCTAGTTCTAAGCTACCTCCCCATCAATTTTCAGCTAAGTCAGTTCGACCGATCTTGAGTTATAAATAACACGACGTTAATAATAATAACACGACTTTTTTATATATATAGATTATAATTTTTTGTATATCTGTGGTATATTTAATGTTAGTTCCACTCTTAATCATCCTGACATCTATACTCAGTAAAAGGCACTTTTTCTTCCCATTCCCTTATTACAAAGAATTGTATAAACATTTTGTATTCATAGTACTAACCTGCTAGAAAATCTTGTCGAGTATAGTGTACATGCGTAGGTTGGCGTTCTTGCGGCTACCAGGCGGTAATGGATGCAGCGCTGGCGCAGGCTCCACATCACTATCATCATCTGGAGCTCCAGGTCCACACGGCCGCTTCTCCAACTCCACGCTGCTGCAGCTGGCCGCACTGTGACCGACCACAGCAGCATCTCCCGCACTTCTACGTCTAGTGGCCAGCCGGCGCGCCATCACAAATGCTGCTATCTACAAATACAGTATGAATCAGTCAACAATAGTCTTCATGCAGTTAGTATGCTTCATTAAAATCCGGATCCAAATCTACGTAAATTCCAAGCAGACAATTAGCAAAAGATAATGCGAAACAATTTGCCACGATATGTGCCTATTGCAAGTCTTTGATGTCAGTTTTTAACTGCAAAATTAAATACCACAGACCTGTAAAACCATTCCAACGACACCAAATATCACGATGACGACAACATTGTTTGGCGCTTCTCGTTCTACTTCCTGAAAAACATGAACAATTACAAAATTAAAACTAGAAAGAAAAGGTTGGTAACAACTGTCTGTAATGTAATACAACACAAATATAAAACCATACACGTTAGATTTTGGTTGACGGACTTCACCTTAAATCACTACAGACTAGTGTGTATTGAACAAAACTGTGTGTACAAGACCTAACATGTTTGGCCCGCATTATATTCTTTTAGATGTCTTACCTCAATAATGTCATAAATTGGTCTAGCGATGTCCCTGTACCGTTCCACGGCGAGTAACGCGGGCTTAAGGTCGTGCACAAGGTCCATTGCTCGGCGCGCCAACTCAGCCTGTGGGGCGCTGCGCCACCACGCCGCAAGGGACGCCGCCATCCACGCGCCATACGCCACCTCGCTCACCGCCAGACACGCCACACCACCCGCGTACTGAAAACAACATAGTACATACAAGCTGTTAATTAAAAAAAAAATAAGTCCGACAAACCGTTCACCTCCTCACACCTTACTCAAATCGGTTTACCTTTCATGCTACGAGCCATCACAATGGTTTTAAAATACATACAAACCCGCATACATAAAGAAATATTGATATAGTCTATATACAGTCTATATACATGGGCGTCGCCAGCCGATAATTTAAGCTAGAGGGGGTGGGCAGAGGTGGTCAGCTACCATTATTATAATCTTATTCGAAGTAATATTCTAGGGGCAGTGGTCCCTGGCGACATCAGGCAAAATTTAGAAAAGTATCTTTCATATAGGTGATTTTTTGTCGGTGAACATATTCGCTTTCTACAATACTGGAACATTAACGAATCAATAAAACAATGGTTTTCCCCGGTCACTAGCAATAACTGCTGATAAACACGCGATTTTCGATTAGCAAATTAAACTAGCCAACACCCTGATATTCTTTTTTTTAAATGTTTCAACAATTTATTCAGTAGTGGCCAGTTACACCATTATTAAAAACAAAAAAAACTTGAGAGGTGTGTTGGGACACCCGGATGGAACGAAGTTCCTTTCGATTAATTAGTGAAGGAACCAATGTTTATTCTATGAATAAAAAAAACTTAAGTCTTCACAAGAAGTACATTTTATTTCTATGAATTTTCGTTATATATTGTCACATCGTTGCCATGGTGAAGTAGCGCTCATTCGTCGTTAACATACTATAGCAAAAAGTGTCGTGACAACTTTTCGTAAGAATTTTTCCCGTCTAGCCCCCTTTCACAACGCGCGATAAGGAACTTCGTTCCAAAAATCCTAACATCGTAACATACATGAAATAATACAGAAGTACATGCAATTAGCTCACAGCAACACTGACTATAGCAGTGGGTGGTATATCAGTGGTAATTAGCCGAATTAGATTTGCTAAAGTCCCGCTGAGTCAGAACTTTGTGCCCCAGATATCCGGCCAGTTTGTATGTAATAATACAATCTCTTGTACAGCGTCTATTGAGATTAATTTACACATTGGAATTGTAAATATGAATTCGTTTACGTACAATTTAACGTAGATTTCTATTGACACAAGTTCCGTGTTAAAACTACTCAGTTTTCACAAAGAGAACATAAGTACAATTTTATTTTATTTAATAAATATTATAATTTTATATATAACTCGCTTTTACCCGCGACACCGTCCGCCCGCAGGAAAAAACAACTTAATAGCGGTATGAATTTTTTCTCGCCTTTTAAACCTTCCCTAGACCTCCACGAACATTTCAAGATAAGATAAATCCGTTCAGCCGTTCTCGAGTTTTAGTGAGACTAACGAACAGCAATTCATTTTTTTATATATAGATATGAGGTTTAAGTTGTTTTACATTAATTTGATATAGAATATACATACAATATGGAGGCAGGCTGCTCGTCGCGCGGCTGCCGCGATGTATACCAATGCAATGAGCCACAGCCCTGCTAACAGGACGTACGCGGCAGACACCCGGTACTGCGCCGCGCACAGGAATCTGAACCACGTGTACGTGCTGGGATCCCAAGCCAGCCTCGCAGCAGTCGCCAGCAGCGCCCCAGCGTACATCTGCACATAGACAATTAAGCAAACATTAACCAATGGAACAGCGTACATCTGAACTTGAACAATTTAGCAAACGACTTAGGGTCCTTCAAGAAGCGAGCGTATCACCATCTCAAAGGCCGGCAACGCATTTGCGATTCCTCTGGTATTGCAGATGTCCATGGGCGTCGATGAACACCTTGGTGTTCCCGCTGCTCGTTTGCCCCCTTCTCTTTTATAAAAAAAAATATATATATTCAATGGAACTGGAACAGTTTTTCCTTTATAAAGCTGTAATCAGAAACTTGTTAAAAACAGATATGGCCTCATTTTCGTATCGTTTAAATAAAACCGACCAGTGACATCTGTAATTATAATTTTTCATTTACATTGAATTCGACATCTGTGATTGATTCGAATATGGCCGTATTTTTCCTAGACTGACAGAGTAATGTTAGCAACCCAAACAGAGTGTTCTATTTCAAAGAGTAAGGTTTCATTTGTTTGGTCTTCTTCCAGGGTTTAATATAGAAGTAAAGCTTCGTTGTTTTTTAATTAATTACTAGTAACTTCTTGGTCATCAATACATCCAGTCAACATTCTCATCGCCTTTTATCTAACCCTATTTCTTTCGTAATTATGAAGTCTTCAGTATATCTGATTAATTAAAGAACTAGTTAAAGGCTAAACTAAGGTGGGAATACAATACAGATGTCTATAATACGTCATAAAGACAAATACGTCACGGATTTGTCCCTTGGGAATCTATAAAGGACACTTGTATGACAGATAGAGCACTTTCCCTTACGCCTGGTGACGTCATACATCGGCAGGAATGCATTGCATGTGTCCAATTGCGTCACACTTATGTCTTCCTAGTAGATTAAGAACATGTGATGTTTCCGCTTCAAACAAAAACTTGTATAAAAACCTCTGTAGTCCGTATGTGTAATAATATTGCTGTTACAATCTGTAGTAATGTCTCGATTTGCTAGATGCGTGTGCTGTTTTGTTCAAATTTCTTTGATTATGACATTTCTTGTCGCCATTGCCTGCGTGGTTAGTAATATGTTGAAGAGTCCTAAACAATGTTCACTATTTTGTGGTACAATTTACCAAAATACTATTACACTTTTATATTTAGTCTTTGGCACAGTAATTTGATGTATTTCTATATGTGTTATCTACCGTAAAAATCCTATTTTATAGTCAAAAAAGTTTTAATTTAATTTGAATTTTCGTGTATTTCTAACGCCATCTATTAGAAAATTGTTAAACCAATAACTACATTATTATCTATATTTTTTTTTAATTATATTTTACAAATTATTACCTTGTCGTAATGTTGTGTATGTGAGGCCTCCTAAAGCAACGTTTTTGCTAGTTTAACCGTTGGTTTCTGAGACCAAAATCTCTGTATAAAATATATCGTCATCACTGTCATTATCTTGGACAAAACAGAGATAACAATGTAAACCTACGATAAATAAAATAAAAAACTTTTAAATCAAAGTATTGAACTTCCTATAGCCTTGATCGATCTCACTGTTGTGGGTTTAATCCCGCCGTATTACTTAAAAACCACATTCTAGCACAAGCTACTATTTAAAAACTATTAAATATTACATAGTAGGTAGGTTCAGATAGGTTTTTTATCTACATTCAGATGCATAAAAACTATGTATCCACAGCACCGGTTGCCTACAGCGATACCCAAACTGACCTAATTCTTCAACAAAGGAGTCGAAAACGGTTTAAAAAATAATAGTCTGAGCTTCAAAAAGCTGTTATCTTTTGTGTCACTTTACGGCAGAAGTGTACTTTTATGGCACTAGTTATTTCCAAGCCATACAATGTATGAAGAGAGTCAATTCAGATATGACGATTGACGACGATAGAGATGTATGGAAGCGCAGTACAGTCAGGGCCCTTCGCGGTGTTCCATTTACAAATTCTTTCTTCACAGCGTTACTCTTCGTCTACTATTTAAAATTCTTTCTTCCATTCTTACAAATATTTTCGTACAGACACATTTTAAAGCTTATTATTGTTTCCACTTTCCACGTCAGCGTCTCAATAACGTAACGTAACTTAATCTCGTAACGTTAAAACTGCTGTCGTTTTTATGGTAGAGTACCGCTAGGTACCCCAATAGTACATACTGTACTGAACCTGCGCATGACTGTCACGAAGATCACGATGATCCAAGCCATAACTTACACTTTACACAACATTATCAGGTATAGTATTATTGTGCGTCCGCACTACGCATACCGGAATACGTGTCTCGGTTTGTTTTTTATAGATAATTATGTAAAATGTTTTCAAATCGGTTTTTTAAATATTTCATTATCTTGCTGACTTTTTTCCTACATAATTTCGGCACAGTATGTACTAATCTTCTTTACATCTCGATCAACAGTCATATCTGAGTTCCACTCCCTTCTTACGCAGATCATCTTTCAGACAATTCATCCATACCTTTTTCTGTCTGCCTCTACCTTTACCATCCATTTCAATATGTATAACTTTATATACAAACTATTGAAGTATATAAAACCTTATTAGTATATTTAATAAGTCATACAGAACACACTTCAAGTCTATGTATATAAATAACTTATACAAAGGTCGAAATACAATTAGTCACAAATGGAACAAAGAATTGTTGACACGAATTATCGAAATTACCTACAGTATATAGGAATTCCCATTTTGCAGTTGTGCAGGATGCACAGCGATGTGAGCTGGTAATGAAATATGCACTGGTTGATTCGAAAGGCAGAACTTCTGACAATTGGAGTAGACTGTATATGATTCCCCTTGTGATGTCCCTCGGGCGCCTCCTCATATACACCACAAGGGATACTTAGGACAACGGGGGGCTTAAACCGTATTACTCTCCATTTATTTACAATATTCATCATTAACATATTATTTATTTATTTAATATAATTACCATTTTTAATGCAATTTTGTCTGCCGACTCGTCCCGTGCACCAGTATTCGTGTTATCGGATTGAAATATATGTTTTGCTAATTTTTATCAGAGCTACGTTTAACAAAAGAATAGATCTAAAGAAAAAAAGTGGGATGATGTTGTTATAGAGTAAATAGGATTGATTTTATGATTTTTTGGTCTATAGATTTGAGTTAATGGTCTACTAGCTGTCACCTGCAACTCCGGGTAAATAAGCGGTCATTTAAAACCAGGTAACCTTCTTGACCGTTTGCCGCCTGTTTTGATATAAAAATGCTCATTTACATATTTTACGGATATAACAAAACTATTTTAAAATAAAAAACAACATGTGTGTAGTAAACATTGTGGTATAGATTTCCAGTTTAATTTAATTACATAGTTCAAGTTCATTGCAAACTATTAGTCACCGTTGTAAGTCGTCAATACCATGTTCATTACAGATGATTGGTTTCTATACTAAAGTTTTTTTTAGAGTTCCGTACATCGAAAGGAAAAAACGGAATCCTTACAAGATCAATTTGTTGTCCGTCTGTCTGTCTGTCAAGATCCCTTTTCTCAGGAAAGCGAAGAGGTAACAAGCTGGAATTTACATCAAATACTCAGGTCTACTGTCTCTTGGAGCTGTGAAAACAATTAAACTTCTAAACCGACAAAAACAAAAGATACAGCCATTCGTGCCGCAAATTTCTGACACTCGCAAAGGAATCAAAAACCTACAGGGTACTTCCCGTGAACTCAGAATCTTGAAATTTTTTGTACGGAACCCTCGGAGCACGAGTCCGATTCGCACTTGGTCGGTTTTTTTAATTAGAAATGTCAATTAGTTTGTATGAAACATTCATATTTAAGTGTATACTTTTACTCTTTGTATTGTATAGCAGTGGAAACCTACGGCGAAATAGATTTCAAACAACCTACATATTTTTCTTATATAACTTTGGACCTTGATGTCTCCTTAGTATTATAACTTTTAAACATACTGACAGACAAGTATAATTTTATTATGTTATAATCGTTCAGCGTCGTGCGCAGGTTTAACCCCAATAGAATTTCAGACAACCTTCATGGAAACGAATACTCCACAACAGGTGTTTAACAACTTTGCCTAACATTTGCGTGCCGGAGCCCTAATCTTAGTCCCCTTTCCACCCTTACATACCACTGGATTGAAAGGGGAAGTGATTTTGAAGGAGGAGGGAACGCATAGGTAAGGGATATATCCTTTTTCTGTCGAGTCCGTATAAAATGTATGAAAATCATAGGAAATATGCCGGTGGCAGCGTTTTGTTCCTGTCGCGTGTGGCCATATGCTGCGACCCTGAGTTAAAAGACATTACCTTTACTGGATAGGGGGGGATATATGTCAAAAGTATATTTGGCTTTTTTATACGTCTCCCCCGCTGGTAGTGATATCCAAAATATTTCAAAGTTTCCAATGCAGGCACTGATTTTTTTTAGAAAAATCAAACTATAGTGTAAGCATTCGTGATGATAAGTATTGTTTATTAGATTATTACAAATACAATGGAAATCTATTTGCATAAGTAGTTAAAGCATGATTACAATGCGTTTACCTCAGGGTTGACACGAAAAATAGTTCCGGAATATTGTGTTCAATATTTCAATTCTGAAGACATTTAATTTAGTTCAACCCTAATCTTAATCTGATGATTTAATATTATAATCTGTAAATGATTTTCACAATAATTTTATTAATAATATAAATATGAATGTTTGGATATATGGACAGAGGTTTGTTAGAAGGTATCTCCAGAACATAGTCTGGAAGAAACATAGGCTACTTATTAAGTTTGTTTTTAATTTCTCGCGGACGTAGTCGCAAACAGCCAGTTAATTTATATTTTTTTTGAATATACAATTTTTCATGACTGGTAGTAAACAGAAATACGTATTATAATAAGATAAACAAACAATAAAATAAATTAATAAAAATTAAATACAATACCGCAATTATTGATAAACGTTCGTATTATTATAAATATTTCCTTTGTATTCCGTTCGATTGTATTCAAATGTTTAATTATTTAAATAGGTAAATTACTTACTATATGTATGTTAAATTATTTATAACGAAATATACGTAGAATTGTTTATTACGATGTAACAATTAGTGGTTAATCATATAAACATGTGTCCTACAATTTTGAACGAATAATTTAATTCCAGTATTAAATATAATATTAAGCTTGCTGTAAAATATATGTTACTAATATTATAAATGTAAAAGTTTAGATGAATGGATGGATGAATGTTTGTTTGAATATTTCTCCAGAACGGCTCAACCATCTTGATGAGAATTGGCACAGATGAAAATCATAGGCTCCGGAAGAACATAGGCTACTTATTAAGTTTTCTTTTAATTCCGTGCCAACGGAGTCGCGGGCGACAGCTAGTATTCTATGATTTATGAATCCATTACTGGATATTTTTCATCTTAGTAATATTCTCAATGCGAAAGTTTCGATTTTAGATGTTTGTTTGAAGAAGTTTGGCAAATATGTAGAACAGTCTAGAAGAACACGTAGATTACGTATACATTTTTTTTTTAATTTCGCTCGGTCGGAGTCACGGACAAAAGCTAGTTGATTACTAAAGATAACATTATAAAAAAACGTTATTTCTTCATCAATGATAGCATTATTATGTTCAATGACATACCAACTGCCGACTGGTCATATTTAATCAAAGGTGAAGAGGTTAGTTGAATCAATCGGTCCTCTTTCGTTCCTCTTGCAATCCTCCAATGAGAGACAGTCACTCATTGATACTTTATCGACCTCTGGAATGCGGTGTGAAGTAAAGAGGTCGAGTGAGGAGAACTAGTCTATAAGCTCTTTATATCATATCTTCGTATATCTAAGCTTTACAGTAGTTTTTGACTGCAAAGAGAATGTGTGGGTTGACAATATTTCAATAGTAAGTAAGGCAGTGGAAATTCATAATTAGATTCTAAAGAAGGGATAGCGAACCTTTACGTATCATAGTGTTATTATTCTAAAGAAATGT
The DNA here is from genome assembly GCF_912999745.1 of Papilio machaon. NCBI lineage: Eukaryota > Metazoa > Arthropoda > Insecta > Lepidoptera > Papilionidae > Papilio > Papilio machaon. The sequence continues at coordinate 1,026,240 of NC_059996.1, read as the reverse complement.
TTAATTATATCATAGATGTGCCATGAATTAATTTTGACTTTGTTATTATTGGGAACATTACGTTCGCTTATTCGCCTATTTCATACTTTTTTCGGTGTGAATAATTTATGATCAGTGACTCAAAATATTATTTGCACTCGTGCCAATGGTTCACCATCCCTGCTCTAAAGAGAACTTGTAACTTCAGATTTAGTCAAGAATGTTTATGTCAGTGAAAACTTCACAAACAACATCCATAAGAAATCCAAATCAAATTTTTATTTTACTTAAATTCAACTTAATGTAGGGTAGTTTCATTTTTCTAATAACATTGTTTTCCTCAATCATTTTAAAATGTTTTTTTTTTCTGTTTTTACCACAAGTATTCACAACAGATGTATATTTTAAATTGTAACATTTTTCTGATTCTGTAAGCACGACCTACTTGTTTGTTGGACGACGGGCATAAATATTTAGTTCAGTGTACGGATTTTTACTACTGAAACATTGTACAAAAACATATCTTCCCTTTATTTTTTCCCAAAGTATTGGCTATACGACGGAACATACTTATATACTGTTCGTAAAAATGAAATTCTTACCACGATTAAGGTGTTTGAGCACCCGATATTTCGGTACAATTGCATACACAATGATCTCGGACTGACTGACATACTTATTTGCCCGCAACTAACTACATCTCTCGTATATTATTGTAACGTTATGTATTACTGTAATATATAATGCATGCGTATATAATATAAACAAACACATAATGATATTTGACACTAGATTTGTGTGGTCTCTATAGGTTAAGGTATGTTAACCATAGAATTTCACTGACGCAACACTTGTATTGACGCATATTGCTGTGTCTATTATTGGAACGAAAATGAGAGGGATACAATAATGTAATACATGTTTAACGGCAGTGGAGGCCGACCGCAAATTGTGCGAAAGCTCTTATAACCAGGTGTCGGATTACATAAATGGCGTATGTATTAATATTTGTGCGATGCTGCGTTAATTTTCAATGAATCTAACATTACGAGTATAAACCACTGTCAATATATCAAGCGTTCGCATCGTAAATCTTATGTTGTTGACAGAAGCTCTGCGGAAAGAGGAGTAAAAGGAGGTTTTGGTTTGGCACAGTCCTGGCACGGTTTCCTGATTACTTCTACTTAATTAGAAGTAAACATGCCATTAAATTGTAAATATGTTTTTAAATAAATTAATACGTACGTATACAGATGTTTCAATATGAATAGTGACTTGAACATAAAAGTGTGTACTTTAGACGTACAGTAACCGCCATCTTGGATTTTGTTTACCCGAAGCGGCGTCACTGAGCCAAGTTATTCAGTTTTCAATGCGTACGTAAATCACAAAGTTATAGGCCACGGTCGTTTCCTTTGTGAGTTTCTGTGTATATGTTCAATATATGAGAAAAAACTGTACAAAATATTTAAACACCATGTTCAGCTAAAACGCAGTTTATTTAAATTTAAACATTACAGTTAAATCGATCTCGATGGATCCTATATATAAGAGTCAAAATAACAAATTGATGATTTTTACTTTTCTGTGTTAAAAACTACCTCTTAGTATAGTTAACAACATGCACTAAACACAAATACACATTTACAGGTGTAAATGTTATTTTTTTACTGAAGTAAAAGGGTCTATGCGGCCTATTTTCTTATATGGTTGAAACTTTGAGAGCCTCTCCTGTAAAGATGTCAATTTGCACATTGGCCTTTATTCGTAGGAGCCATCGATCTAGTTGGTCTCTTCTTATTCTGTCTGTTTCGAAATTAAAAAGTTTGAGTTTCACTATCAATTTTGAAGTGGCATAGCCAGATTAAATAACCTATCACATGCCTAAATTATTTTAACACGTTCAGTACCACTGAGTTTCCTGACAAGTTCACTTTTAAAATCACAGTGGCAGTAAGTGTGTTAAGATGCGGCAGTGTTTGTGAGTTCAAGGTATGGGATAATGTCGGCTTTGTATGAATCAGGGTTAGTAGTTATTTGGGCAAAGGCAATTTGTTACACTTCACGCTACCCAACTGGGACTATTAATTACTAATAATAGTGACGTGAACGTTAACGAGATAGACTTCTTATTTGTTACTAAAACTTTTGGACATTGTTATCCGGTAACAGATTATATCATAGTTCTTAATTTGTATTATAATACATAAACTTTTATATTTTAACTCTATGTATATACTATTTTTTTCATCTGATAAGGAACAAAGGGTATAATAAACTCTTCCTAGAAGTAACAAGACACTGGTTGTCGTCACATTCGGGGTGCTAAGCTCCCCCCTCTACAGGCAATTTAATAAAATGTTGTTTATCATAAAAATGCAGTTTTAAAAGATATAACTACAGGATATCTCGTATATAGCATATAAAAAATACCTAAAGCTACTCTATTTGTACTACAATACGTTAATTAACAAATGAATAATTGTTTTACGTGGTTTTCACGTTTTTACTAACATTTTTTTATCTGATTTTAAATAAAGAACAAATTACAACAGTCAAGAATAGTTTTTACAAGCATTACTTAACAAGAAAACATTGTTTTTTTTTTTACGTTAAATACGGAAGGATTAGTCAGCTCAACTGAGCAATGCACTGACTAAAGGAATGCAACAGCTGTAGATTTCCTCAAATCAAATAATTGTAACTTAATAAATAACAACCAATAACGGCAATAATAAAAAGCTAAACAAAAAATTAATTGTTAGAACTATACAGAAGACAGGCGTGTAATTAGGGTTGCCAGGTCTCCAACCTACTAGCTGGACAGACTAGCTAATTTGGCCGGACATTTGGGTAGAAAAGTCGGACACCCTATATTACTTAGAATATTGTCTCAGTATTAATAGGTACACTCTCGTTTGAAAAATGTAAAAAGCCTAACAAAAGCCGGACAACCGTTTATTTTGACACGAATTCAAAAAGCCTACCTTTGTCCGGCTTTATCCGGACGCTTGGCAACGCTACGTGTAATATAAAATTATACCATGATTATGTCGTAATTTTTCATACCTTATTTCAGTTCATCTTAACGACTGATAAAATCTGTCTAACTGTTGGGAATTTATGTATGTAGGCACTTGCGTAGATCAAGAAGGGCAACAGTTCGTATGTTTTTTTTTGTTGACGTATTTTTATTCACATAAATAACATAAAACATATGTGTAAATACTTCTCGCTTCCTCCGAACTATAAATGGATAAAGAATGCAACGAGTTTACAACTAGGTTATCATAACGTTGGTTTCCACTACCGAAACATTCTTACATAAAAATATCGTTGTCTCTTTCAATCTCATTAAATAAACATGAGATAATATACTTCGTAAATGTCTACCGACAGTGGAAACTGACTGTTGTAATGCGTGTAAACAAATATTGTATTCAAACCAGTTATTCTTGATCCGAGTTTATTACCGGTTTTTGAAGACGAGTAACGAACCCTGCTGTGGCATGACAATCGAAAATCGATCAAGTTTTTGTGTCGGCGTATCCACCCCAGGCCACTCCACCTTTCCTTAGGCATTGGTGCTTGGAGCAGCTTGAACTTTTATAGACATTTGTTAATTCAAGCTGTGACGTCACAGATATTTTTTACCGCGAATATAGTTGTGAAGAAATAATATTAAAATTATCTTAATCGCAATTAAATGATCAGCGATAGTGTCCTCAAAGTTCAAGATTCGTTATTTAAAACAGCTTATTAACACCTTAGCTGCGGCAAGTAAAATCTTAAACCTTCGTCTGGTGCGGCGGCGGGCCAAAGTGTGCCCCCAATGATTTTTCCGCCAGTGCGTGGCAGGCCTTTCTCGACCCACCAGCATAAGGTTAGATTAAATCGCTATAACTTTGCGAAAACATAATATAGGTGTGTACTTTTTGGACTGTTAGAAAAACCTTGAACCCACCTTCTTTAGAGTTGATTCGCCCCGAGATCTGCCAAACAGGAAATGAGAAATGAACCAGGGAAAGTGGCGGGTCGATATCGACCAGCACCGCACTAGAAAGTATTTTTAGTAGTGATGGGAAAGACAAAAATAAGGAGATATCGAAAATAAAATAGAATTGTAGAAAAGAAATGAAAAATAGTTTATTTAATTATTTATTTATGCTTGTCTTTAAAACATTTCGCACAAAGATTTTGTGTGCACATCCTATTTTTCTTTCTTGAAGGAAAATATCTATTTTTTTCTTGAAGGAAAATATTTCCTCACTGCTGTCACTATCACTTTTATCTGCCTCGCGAATTAGTTTATTTTCCAAAATTTGTATTTTTCTTTTGTTTCCTGCCATCGTGCGTCGTTAATTTTACAAAAAGAAAAAACGCGACGTACAGTTCAATGAGATGGCTCAACACTAACTAGCGAAGCGGGGCGCTCCGTGCGGTATCGGGTCGCCAACCGCCTGTTGGGACGGCGGGCCGCGATAGACCCCTGCCGCACCGAGTTGATATTTTTCACCGTCAGTGCGTGGTAGGCCGATAAAAGCCTGCCGTGATTTTTTATGAGATAATCGTACCGCACCTAGTGAGAGGGACATAGTTTTCTTCGTCCGCGCCAGCTGAAATTCCGCGGAAGGTCGATCTAGGCCTGATCCGCAGTGAACGTGCTAGAGTTTTCTTCCCAGTTCTCTAGTTTTTACTTTAATGTCCTCCTTTTACTAGAAGACTTTAAATTAAATCTTATAGCACGTAACAAAATATTAAGAGTTAAATTAAAAAGCTTTTATTGGTCACAGAATGCTTCGATGGCATTCGTTCATAAAACAAACATTTCTTAGAATATGCTGATACCAGACAAACAACGTTTGCCTGTTACGGGAATAACAACGAAGCAATAAATACAAAGTAAATAATTTGATGTAGTGACAGTCATCAGGGTGGTCTATTTCGAATTGCAATTTTTTGAAGATTTAAATATTATGTTTTTTTATTAACTAAACTATCCTTTTTTATAAATACACCTACCTTTTCGGGGTAAAGATAGGATTATGTGAGATTTCTACTCACTAAAACCCCCTCAGTGGTCATCCTAAAGTGCGACTGCGAGAGACCCGGGATCTCTAACTCTAATGGAATGCACCGGGACCTTCTACACAGGTTCTGCACTACCCCAGGATATACTTCCTCGCGCCATCAAACAATATGGCAACACGGAACCACGCTATGTTGCTATAACTAGCCCTAAGCAACCTAAATATTTAATTTTAACCTACGTAATTACTGGGTACATAATTGTCTTGTACTTGCCACTGGTTTCTGAAACCAAAATCCATGCCATTATCTTTGACAAAACAGAGATAAAAAAAGGTAAAAATGAATATTTTGGTCTCAGAAATCCACGGTTAATAATTGTTAATTTGTTTTACTTTCTCAGAAATGCTATACCTCAGTCACTATTTTAGAATGTTCACATCACTTATGTTAACCTTTCAAATGATCAGTTATTTATTATTGGTGGTGATTTTGTTTTCCGCAAGTTCATTGGCTGCAAAAGATGGCGTGTTGATCGCGTCATCGTTTCGCATTTCGCCGAACTCCGAGAACAATGCAGATGTAAACCGAAGCTGCGGTTACATTACTAAATTGAACAACTACCTACTGTTTTATCGTTATAAAATAACTCTCTTCTAATGTCTTCAACTGGAAAGAAATAAATCTTATTAATATTATAAATGCCAATGTTAAGATGGATGGATGTATATTTGTTTGAAGGTATCTCCGGAACGGTTGAAGGGATCTTTATTAAATTTAGAACAGATGTAGAACATATTAATCATCCCAGCGTTAGATTATTTAAATTTATCACTTAACTAGCTGTCGCCCGCGACTACGTCCGCGCGGAATTTAAAAAAATGTAATAAGTACCTTATGTGACCTTCCAGACTATGTTCTATATTTGTGCCAAATTTCATCAAGATCCGTTCAGCCGTTTCGAAGATACCTTCAAACAAACATCCATCCATCCATCTAACCATTCGCATTTATAATATTAGTGAGATTAATATACCTATATAATGTGGTCGACGTCAAGATAGATGGTTAAGGTGACATTTGACACAGCTCCTCTGGTGGCAGTTTTAGTTTTAGGTAAGACAAATTAATGTAATCGAATAACTTATTTCTTAATCACAATAGGTCTTATATATACACAGTTACATATATAAAAAGTATAACACTCATACTATGACCTGAAAGATATGACAAATTACACCGTTAATTTTTTTATTTAGAGCAAAGCATTGTCGATTTGACGATTCCTATCGTGGGAGTAATTTTCTTTCCGCCTGTCCACCTCTGTATGTTATGCCGTGAAGCTTAATAATAAAAACCGTTGTATAATACGAGCGGGCCTGCACGTGTCGGTGACGTCACAGATACCTAACGCTGTCACCTCAATTACTCATCCGTGTAAACATTGCCTTGTTCCCGGCATAATTTAATGATAAGCTCTCGGTAAAGTTAATGTTTTATAATAATTATAATTTATACGAATAATTAATTAATTATACAGTCAAAACCGTTTATGGCGACATCGTTTAGAACAACATACCGGTTAAATTGACCAAAATCAAAGGTCCTGGCTGAATCCCTGACCTATCATATCTTTCTTATTAATACCTGTCACCGGTTGTTACAACTATCGGTTTTTACGACTCAATATGAGTAGTCCCTTCGATGTCGTTATAACAGATTTTGACTGTAGTAACTTTTAATTACATTTGACTTTATTTTTTTTATCACTAATTTCATAAATATTTTATAAAGCATTAATTTTACGTCTCACAATATGCTTATGTATATTTATGATAGAGGTCACTGAATGACCTTTTTGATAACCAGACAAGCGTAACTTGTTCATCTTACTATCTTACTAATATAAATGCGAATGTTTGGATGTATGGATGTATGTTTGTAACTCTAAAACGGGTCAACAGATCTCGATGAAATTTGGCGTAGATATAGAACATAGTCTGGAAGAACACATAGGTTATTTGTTATTATTTTTTTAATTCCGCGCGAACAGTCTCTGGCGATAGTCCCTAACTATAACTAATATATTATGCTATATGGCTATCTATATGAAATGTAAACAGTTGATAAGATAGGTAAACATTTTGTATATTTGCGGTTCGTTAATTTTGTTATATAAATAACTAGCTTTTACTCGCGACTCCGTCCGCGCGGAATAAAAAATATAAAACGGGGTAAAAACTATCCTATGTCCGTTTCCTGGTTCTAAGCTACCTGCCCACCAATTTTCAGTCAAATCGATTCAGCCGTTCTTCAGTTATAAATAGTGTAACTAACACGACTTTCTTTTATATATATAGATTTGAACCTCGTACAAAATATATATCTCATGTGAATCTTTTTTTCTTTGTACTCGCGCCTTAATTCGTTCAATAAGGGGAATCTTAAGCGAGTTTTTTTAGATATTCATTTAATTCTTTTTACAATTAGTTACTATAGGTAATTAGTTTACTATCCCTCGTTTATTCTTTCTTTTTTTTTAAAGATTTGTTTTAACTACAGCTTTAATTTTTTTTTGATAGATTAAAATTACAATAATTACCAATTAAAAGATTTCTAATGAAAATTATTAAAATAAGTAATTTTTTAATGTTTTTTATAAAAGTTACCTCAGGCATGGTCGACAGGATATGTGGCAAATGCCATGCAATATGCCATGTTGCATTCACCGACATTCAGGCGTCAACTATCAGCTGTGGCGCACCGTATTTCCTAATTAGGTCGAGCTTTGACAACGTACTCATAACCCAAGCGGTGTTTTGTAGCTAGGGTTGTCAACTTAGAAAAAACATAGTACCAACAATGGTCATTCGACAGAAAAGATAACCAATATCTTGTCAACCCTTGACTCCTCGCAGACGAAGAAAATATAGATTGACTTGTTTGACTCCAACTGACCTGAAGATATCGATGTCAAACTCGTAAACAAAATATGCACGATGCAGTAGTGGAAGTTCGGTGGCTCAGGGGTTAAGCACTTGACTTGTTATATGAAGGTCTTGGATTCGAATCCTTCATGTACCATTTTCATATGTACATCTTCCGACATTCTTACAGTGACAAAAAACATCGTTATACACCTGCAAATCTTTGCGAAGAAATTCAAAAATAGATGTGAAGTCTACCAACCAGCACTGGACCAATGTGGGACTATGGCCTAGTCACCCCTAACTTATGATAGGTTCCTAGCCCTTCAATGGGGTTGTATAATGAACTAATTGTGATGAAGTAGTATTATTTATTAATTAGAAGAGGTGGCAACCCTAGTTGTAGAACGTTTACCGCTTTTAGTAAAACGTTTGCTTTCATGACTTTAAAATACGTTTTACCTTAAGTCATAAAATGTTTTCACCTTTAAGATTTAATGCTTAAAGTTAACACTCGTCGTAATTATTTGTGGGATAACATTAGAGTTAATTAGTAGATAAATAAACTTTTATAAAAACAAGAATAAACATAGACCATAAACCAACATAAACTTTTTTTTTTATTTTCGAATAAAAAAGGTTCCAATGTTTTACATAAATGGTGTGATTTCGATGATAGTCATGACGAATTATCCAAGACTTTTTGCTTAAATCATCGATCGAGAATTTTGTTCTAGTCTGAACTAAGTAAAAAAGTTAAACCGAAATGCAGACAACTTCAAAGAATTATAGAAGAACGGTAACTGTTACAGAAGGTTTTTTTGCCGTCTCGGTCAGTGACCTAGCTTCATGTACTACTTGGGCATTACTGTCATCCTGGTTACAATCCGCATACCAACTCGAGCACGTGTCGTCTACACTTTGAATCGGTCGTGGTCTAGTGCGCGTGAAAAGACTTTCGTAAAACTAGAATTTATAGTTTGGTGTAGTAGATTAGTAGAGGGAAATTTGAACCGCATATTTTGAATGAAGGATTTAATCGAGAACTAAAATTTTGACAAAAAAAAAACAGGCTTTAAAACAAAGTATTCAAAAACAGTAGCTTTTTAAATACACTGTTTTGATAACATGAATTCATTTGGTGTACTAAATTCTAAGCACGTTCTGCGTACTTGTTTTATGCACCCAACTCGTGTTAAGACCTTCTGACCCAAAACTGGTTTACTGCCGTATTAAATGTTTAAAGGATGCTTCTACTAAATCGATGTGTTTTAAATAATTACTTGTATATAAGCCCTCGATTTATACCTAAATTACTGATCGTGTTACGATGAAAAGGTAGGGTGATAGTTGCCAGTGTTTCTGTCTAAAAAAAAACAAGGAATACACCCAAACACTTTTTACATATTTAAGCTTTCCGAAATATGAATGTACTAACTGTCGCCTGCGACTCCGTCCGCGCGGAATTATGAAAAACTTATTAAGTAGTCATTGTGTTCTTTCAGACTATGTTCTACATCTGTGCCAAATTTCATCAAGATCTGTTTAGACGTGCCGGAGATACCTTTAAACAACCATCCATCCATCCATCCAAAAATTCGCATTTATAATATTAGTAAGAATTAAGATAACAATAATAACAATCTCAATTTCATTATCTTTTTTTTGTATTAAAATAAAAATAGAACAAAAGTTTAGTTAGGTTTTATTTACCTGAAAGCTTTGGACCACAAATTGATGTCACAAGAGGTGACGCCATTTTGCCTTTTAAAAGGGTTTCTAAAGCTCACATCAAAAAGTTAGACGCAAAGCTTTCAAAAATTGAGGCGCAGCCTAAGGGATCCATGTTCTTGTCCTCAAAAAGTTAGACGCAAAGCTTTCAAAAGTTGAGGCGCAGCTTAAGGCATCTATGTTCTTGTCAAAACACACAAATAGATAATTTATGGCCGGACTTTTAGCTTACTTGGTTTAGTAAATAAATAATTATTATTTGCTCCCAAATATTGGAAAATAATTTTTAATCTATATATATAAAAGAAAGTCGTGTTAGTTACACTATTTATCAAATTATTTATTTACTCAAGATCGGTTGAACTGATTTAGCTGAAAATTGATGGGGTGGTAGCTTAGAACTAGGAGACGGACATAGGATAATTTTTACCCCGTTTTCTATTTTTTTTTTCCGCGCGGACGGAGTCGCGGGTAAAAGCTAGTTAAAAATAAATATTTTAATAAAAAACACGGTTAAGGTTTCAAAAGGAATTAATTATTTAATTATCGAAAATAAATCAACCACTGTAATAGATTAAAATTATAATTGTAAGCCGGCTACATACATTCAGTATTAACTGAACAGTACTGTTCAGTTAATATGTTCATGTGTATACATCATAACTCTCAGTTAAACGGTACAGTTCTGAACACGTGCGTTAAAACTCCAACTATTCAGTTAAGACTGAACGGTTAAAACTGAAGGTGTGTAGCTGACTTTAGTTTAATATCCAATTTTACTTTTACTTTTTTTTTTAGTATTTTGAAATAAAATAACATAGCCACCCCATTCATTACCGTAGAAAAATCTGAGACGACAATATTTTTGACGACAGCAGAATCCAATGTTAATGTTAAGTCGTTAATAAAAATGACATAAAAATAAACAATTAGTAATTTTTTGTTATTACAAAAAAATACTTTATGACAATATATTTCTTAAAAAGTACTAAGAAACTAAATAACTTTATTTATGTATAAATAATTAACAACGTACACTAGAACCAGAGACAATCTTGTTTTAATTTATCAATCGTTAAATAACTGAGTAGAAGGAAAACAACTAACCTTGACCTCTATGGATATAAATATTATACAATAAAGAACGTTTATGGATATATTATAATAAGGCACTTGCGTAAACAGTAAGCAAACAATACGTGACATTTGTTCAGTTTCGCGGGACGGGCACGTCACGTCACGCTCTTTGTCCCGTCAGCAAGTTCAGCGTGCTACGGGACAAAGTAAACACGCTGCTGGTATTACCATCTTTAAATGCTTTAAGTTAATGAATACTTGAAATAACAGTTTATTTTGTTTAGTAATTTTTCAGTCAGTGTATCAATAATATGTCTAGCAATTTGTGTATTTATGCTACAAACAAGCTGTCGCCCACGACTCCGTCCGCGCGGAGTTAAAAAAAACGTCATAAGTAGTCTATGTTCTACATCTGTGCCAAATTTCATCAAAATCCGTTGAGTCATTCCGGAGACACTATCAAAGATCCATTTATCCATCCATCCAAATAGGGTTGCCAGGTCGCCAAACCTAATAGCCGGACAGACCATCCAGTTTGGCCGGACATTTGGGTAGAAAGGCCGGACACGACCGTCAGTCGACTCTCGTCGCCGGCGCTCGACCACTCTCGTTTGCGAAATGTAAAAAGCCTAACAAAAGCCGGACAACCCGGACGCCGTTTATTGTGGCCAGATACGCAATTAAAAAGCCTACCTATGTCCGGCTTTATCCGGACGCCTGGAAACGCTACATCCGAACATTCGCATTTATAATATTAGTAAGTAGTAAGGTATATGCGTACTTGAACCCTTGTAGTTGTCAGAGGTATGGTTTCCGCAACTTCACGACTAGAAAACTAAACCAAGAGACCTGTTTAACCTCGTGTCCCGCTAATTCTGCATCTTGTCTTGTGCAATGCATTTGAGGTCTCAATATACGGTTACGAAAGTACAATTTTCAGCACATTTATCGAAGGTCAATACGTGAATCGTTTAGTCATGTTTAGGTAATTTAACACTATTCAATGTTTTATTATTTAAGATGCTATTTGTTGAAATAAAATACGCTTCTGATGGTAAAACAGACAACCTTACTAATATTATAAATGCAAATCTTTGAATGGATGGATGTATGTGTGTTTGAAGGTATCTCCAGAACAGTTCAACGGATCTCGATTAAATTTGGCACAGATGTAGAACTTATTCCGGAAGATACACATAGGCTACTAATGTTTTTTTTAATACGCTCGGATTCGTCGCAGGTGGCAGTCAGTTGTAATATAAATCATTTGTTTTATTACTTTACAAAAAAAAAAAAACAACAGTTTTCATAAAAAAAAACAAAATATGAATATTCCAAACGTGTTTTATCGATTGGCGCGTTTAGAAGATTATCTCTGAATTAAGTCCATATACCTTTTGAATGATTGGAAGAATACGTGAGCTTATTAAAAATAAAAACCTCAGTCATTAATCAAACTTTGCGAGAGTATTTCGTGGATTACAAAGGCTTAGTTTGTTATTTTTTGCTGTACAATTATAATATTCAGCAAACGCATGTTAACATTCAAATTATCTACAATCAGAAGAAATCCTGGTTTATATTTTTGTTTAATAATTCAAAAATTCTCATGGTATTCATAATAAAAAGTATAAGTACGATACAAAAGATCAGTCTGTTGACTACCAGCCAGGGTTGTTGACATCGTGCAGGACAGGATATAGCAGGGATGGTGCAAAAAGAGCCCTGTGTCTGCCAATGCACCGGTAAAGGCTGACAGGAGGATAGATTTCAAAAAGGAAGAATTCTCAATTCATCTGTTTGTTTTCGTTACCTCTATATTTGTAGATAGCTTTCTTATATTGGAATATTTATTAGAAGTGTGCATTCGCGTTTACTCATACAATTGATAACAGTTAACAAGGACCACTTGAGTTTGGGTGACGTCTTCGCAGCGATTACTCAGTACATCTCAATGAGCAGTTACGGCAGCAATGACCCTTGAGATAATCCGTGATATTTGCCACACGATACAATACTTAAATAAGGACATTAAAATCGACCCTAATACCAAAAAGTGTACATCCGAACACGGTATTTACGAGTACATGAGTGATTTTGACTAATTATTTGATATTGTTTTTTTTGTTTTTTTTTACGTCGGTTACTTTAATTGATATAAACCTACGTAATATCGTAGGATATAAGAAATAGGATAAGTTACAAAAACCAAAAACTCAAATTAATATGCATTTAACATTAAAAAAATCAGGATAATCCACCATGTACTTATATATTTGGTCACCACAAATTCAATCAAGTTCTTGGCGGAGAATTTATGAATAATAACCGAAAGCAAGTTCGTTGGAACCAATCGGATCGTCTCAAGCCTTTGTTCGGGATGGATTGTATATAAAATGAACCACAACGTCTATGATCAGGTAGCTTGGGACTAACGAAAGGTGGGGGAAGGTGTAAATGCACAAACCACAAACTTGAAGACTGAACACGCGTATCACAACTATGTGCATATTTTACGTTTATTTTGATCGTTATTTTTAAAAATATTAAACATTAATTTGCTCATACATTAAATTATACTTAAAGCAATCATTTATAATACTAACCATTGCATAATTTATCCCTATACAGAAGCTCTTTAGGGATTTAAATTGAACAAAGCCAGTGTTTATATTGACATTTCGAATGCATTTAGGAAAAAAGCATGAATTAAAATACTTGTATTAGGACATATCCTTACCGCGAATGCGATGTTGATGAATATGAAGATCTTCTCAGCGGTGCAGAGCCCCCGGGCGCAACCCATGGCTGCACTCACTCACTGTACTATCACGACATAAGACACGTTTGGCCGCGAGCACACCGCGTAAGGCACTGCCGTTTGGCGGGCGCGGGCTGGGCCGGGTGGGTGACGCGCGCCAAGTCTAGGGATGCACCGCGTATCGACGTCCGGGTTACACTTAATTAAAATACAAACTATGTCAATTTTACCCTTATTTGTTCCAATGCTTAAATATCAGTAAAAAATTCTCTGTTATCGCAAAAGATGCTAAAAATATTTTTAAACTAGACCAAGTATTTACGTATTTACTATTCTATAAAAAACAATTAAAAGAAATTAAACGCTGCTATGATATTTTCATTGCCGTCAAATATATCGACATCTCTCTTCAGTCGCACTATTTTACAAGCTCCCGAGTCCGAACCGTTCCATTACAAACGCTACCTAATTTCTTTACAGTCTGACCCAAAAATTATAATAATTTTTCGTACCCACCTTATAAAAAGTTTACAAAAATAAAAGTTTTGAACAGAATTTTCAGTTCAACGAACATTTCGTCGACATCGTTCCACATTTCGTTTAAAGGTTTATCCTTTTTTTTTATGACTCGGACCCTGATTAGTTTTCAATTTACCACTTGTAATGGACCAAAATTCCCAAAAAAACTTGCTAATTAATTAATTAATCGCATTTATTGCCTAACATAATTATTCAACATGAAATATCTTCACTAGAGTACTTTTTTATATTTATATATGAAGGTAAGTTTTAAACTATACAAACTCTGAGTCCGGGAATAAGAGTTACATAAAGGCTATTTTTTTTTTTTTAGTTTTAATTTTCGATTGTCACCGGCTCGGCTATGACACATTGGATATCACATATCGAAGACATTGCTTCTCTTGGTATCAAATGAAAGGGAAACCCCAGTATGGTTAGTACGGCTTCTATTTAATATTAAAGAATGGGCTACTTAATTAAATATTTAATTAAAAAAGTTTTAATAAAGTCAAAAGAACTTATTAAAAGTTTTGAAATATGTATGAATTATTAACATTAGGTAACCATAAGGATAAGATTAACTTAGTTCTTAGCAGTAAAAAAAACATAATAATAATAATCATTTTTAAATGAAATTTGCACAAGCCCAGAACTGTTTGTTTTCACTGTACAAATACTCATACAAAAATAAATTGCAGTTCATTTTCTTTATAAAGAACAGATTTTTTCTGTGTACTTTGTTTGGAATTGGAAACCCACGCTAAGAATCTGTATCTTAAGGTGCATCTCCTTCGGCCACTCTTTATAGTTAGGTTTATTTACACAAAGCTCATTTGCGTTTTTTAATATAACAAAGATCAAGTTATAATGGTTAAGTTTTTATGTATTATATTTAATCTAATATTTTAATTTATAATCTAGTTACATCTAATAAGTGAACACGAGTTATAATGGTTGATAAATAGGCGTGACAATTTTTTATGATATATACTTCCACCCAATATACGATAAGAGTTACATATGTACATGTAACTCTTAAGAGATGTAACTCTTTTCGTCACATCGGTTGTGTCGAGCCATTCTTTAATACTCGATTTCCTCCTAAAATTGTAGTATTGATTTACAGTAAACGGATTGGAAAAGGTCGTATCGCGTTACTTATCCATTTAGGCTCCGTTACGGATAGAATAAAATGGTGAGGGCATTTAATTTTGTTGAAATTCAATGAAGCATTGAAACAATGAAATAGTTGTTGAAACAATTTGCGGTACGAACGAAATGGTTTACTTATAAATGCAGATGTTTAGATTGATGGATGGATGGATGTTTGTTTAAAGGTACCTCTATAACGGCACAACGAATCTTGATAAAATTTGGCACAGATGTAGAACATAGTCTGGAAGAACACTTGGGCTACTTTTTAAGTTTTTTATTTAATACCCCACGGACAGAGTCGCGGGCGACAGCTTGTATATTATATATACATAGTTAATTAGAATACAGCATTGAAAATATAAATATTTTAGTCTAATAAGCCAGTTTAGGATAGGCCTCCTGCAAGATGGACCGATGACCTGGTCAAGGTTGCAGGAGTGCACTGGATGCAGGTGGCACAGGATCGGGCATTGTGGCAATCGATGGTGGAGGCCTACGTCCAGCAGTGGACAAACTCAGGCTGATAATGATGATGATGAAGCTAGTTTATATAGTCAAACATCTTGACAGGGTCAGTCAAGTGAAAAAGTTGAGCATGGTTTTTTACCCAATCCTCTGATATCGAAGTCGTGATTAGTTTTTTTATCATAAAACAAAACTTAAGTCAATGTCCGAGAAATAAATCAATGGTCCGTAACATTTTGGACCGTGAAGCGTTAAATTTTAGCAAAAATAGTAATTGCAGATATTTATTACTTATACAGCTTAGCACTAATTGAGATTGTCACATTGTATTGCAAATCTCGACATTAGATTGTAAATTTAATTTTGAAGTTTACAGAATTTGTTTATACACACAATTAAACAGTTACTAGTAGATCTTTCTCCGAAAATCCGTGTTGAATTCTGGCTGAAACAGCTCCTACTCCTTTTCCAACTCTTTATAATCGTGACGAAACTATCATAACTTTTTTAAAAAGAGAAATTTGAGTAACTACTTAATGCAAAAACATGAAAACTAATGTAAATTAATTTTCTGCCATGCACGGCCACGATGTGGAATGGTCTGTCCTCGGAGGTTCCAAACCTGTACAACGTAGGGTCCTTCAAGCGAGCCATTCTCTTTCTCAAAGGCCAGCAACGCATCTGCAGTTTCTCTGGTCTTGCAGATGTCTATGGGCGTTGATGATCACCTCGGCGCGTTTGCCCCCCTTCTCTTATATAAAAAAAAAACTAAACCGGTATAATCAAATCAATTTTTTCTTTTGCTTCTCGATAAAAAAAGTTATTGATCGGAATACATTAAATATTAATTTGCAATGACTATTAATTATGCTACTTTTTATAACGTAATTTAATAACTACGTCCTTGCTATCGATGTTTCCTTCATGTCGTTGAATTACAGATGTCCTCGGTCATTGTGGCTACGAGTTATAGCAATTGGAATGGTCGACGTGGTCTGAATCGATACAGTCAGTTGCCCAATGTTCACAATGTCTCATTGATTGCAGTCAATAGTCCTCTTACAGATCCGTACTCAGATGACAGCAATAATATTTAATCTTAAAATAATATTACATATTTACACGAGTAATACTAAGCTTTAATTTTTATGACAAAATTAGGATTATTAATTTTTATGAAACTTTATCTATGCCTAATCATAGTTATTGCTTCTTTCATGCAATATGTATGTATTCGAGCGGGATAAGTACACGGTGATGATGATAATACCCAGGGTTACGTAGTAATGCCCGTGGTTCCGTCCCGATGACTTGGTGGAACAGAGAGGTTTAGTGGGTATGCTTCCAATAAGGAATAGAATCCCACATAACTACCGCGTCCCCCCACGGGTCGCGGAGTATGCATAAAGCATTCCTCTCTGGAAAAAAAAAGGGTTACGTAGTCAAATATTATTGTTTTGTTTACTTATTTCATTTTTTGCTATAAGAATCCGCTACTGGCATTCGTGGCGGTAACTAGCGACATGTTGCAAAGGCGGAGCATCAATTGGGAACTCTTAAGACGGCAATCATCACAATTACAGCAAATAGCCGCTAAGTATTATACGATTCAAACTTTATAGCAGCTCGTGATTAGCTAGATTATCTATACTAATATTATCAAGAGGAATTATTGTTTGCATTGAATAGTCTCTGAAACTACTGAAAAATTCTTTCATGGTTTTATTTATGACTTGTTTTTTTATGCCGCGGACAATTCGTGGATAATTTTCATTATGTATTAACTAGTGCTTGACCACAATTCATATGATGTAAAGTGGTCTAATGATGGTACGCTTTAGCTTAGTAAATCTTATTCTATTCTTGAAAATCTTTGCAGGTTGGAAAGTAGGTTAATTGAGGGTAAAAGAAACAGCCAGCAGTGGTGTGATCCGCAACTTATCACGCACGCCGATATGTGTAGTTTGTGTGAAATTGCATGCCGCCATTAAGTTTGGATAGCAATATACCGGCGGTCACATCTGAATATTGGATTAATCTTTTTAATAACAACGCGCTTTTGATAATTGAAAGACGAATTTATTTCACTGTACCGACCTTATTAATCTTAAAAGACAGATGGAATAATACGAAAGAATATGAGAAGATATTTGTTATATTAGGAAACTAGCTGTCGCCCTCGAATCCGTCCGCGTGGAATAAAAAAAAACATAAAAAGTAGGCCATGTGTTCTTTCAGACTATTCCAATGCCATCTATGGCAAGTTTTATCGAAATCCGTTGATCCGTTCTGCAAATACCTTCAAACAAACATCTATCCATCCATCCAAACAACCGCATTTATAATATTAGAAAGATTAATTAAAAAGTTGAACGTAAATGAAAAGAAATGGATGGAACAACTTTGTTATTTGTAATCCAATAATTTTATCAATCATTGTTACGCAATTCTGGACTGGAAACTTTTAATAGAAATTACTTACTGATAATTTTGATTGATCTCCAGACAAAAAGAATTGTAAGATAAAACGTTTACAAAAGAACTTTTCGAGCGATTAATCAGTGAAACTGGAAAATATAAAAAAACATTAAAGGAATGCCATTGAGAAACAAAAATTATAAATTTAGCTGAACTTTTCGTTTCCATGACCGTTGTATACAACTAAAAGCTGACTGCTTCTAGCAACTGAAGTTATGTTTAAACTCTCATACAAAATATATTTTCAACATGATTCTCAACATGTTATTCTAATTTCATTTTCTCAAGGGGACATCTCTATGTCTATGGGCAATTGTCACTTCGTTATTTTGGTGTATTCATGTAACCGCTTGCTCGTTTGCCACCTTTTGCTATCAAAAATCTCTCAGACATAATGGCATTTGATCACATTCATTATTAATAAGGCGAGTTACAGAAAACATAAATTTTGAATGTGAAGCACCACGCGACCGCTGATTCTGCCTTATAAAGCAAGCCCTGAAGAAGGACTCGAACTTAAGATTTAAACAATTTAACAGTTGTGTTTTCTTCATTTTGTACTCAATGAGTAAATTATTTTATTATTTTCTCATCATCCTGTGTTTTTTAGTGTACCTAATCTTAAATTATTTTACATAAAAACGTAACAGTTTGAAGTCTACCTTGTTACCGGTAATGTAACTTTAACCACGTGAAAGCATATCGAATTTAAATGCAATCTATTTTGCGACAGTGTCAACTGTCAATCATAGTTGTATGGCAACATTGTATGAAAATGTTGCTACAATAATGCAGTCGCTTCCTGGCAATATTGTAAGCATCGATTTTGTTAACAGGCCTCTATCTATATATATAAAATTCTCGTGTCACAGTTTTCGTTGCCATACTCCTCCGAAACGGCTTGACCGATTCTCATGAAATTTTGTGAGCATATTGAGGAGGTCTGAGAATCGGCCAACATCTATTTTTCATAACCCACCCCCCATTTTTTAACTGCGCGCGGACGGAGTCGCGGGCGACAGCTAGTAATACATATTATAATAAATTGTTGTTGCCTTTATACTTCTTCATATAATGAGAAATAATATTATTAACAATGAAGTTTTTACATCTTGCAAATTAAGTAAAAATCTATTATTTAACAAGAGGTTTCTTATTTCTCCGTTAATTTCTCACTTATTAATATTAAATGAACTTTAAATCAAATCTTACCGTTGTCGTAAATTATCATTAAATACTTAAGGCTTTGGGAACCTGGAATTTTGAAACACAGAATGTTTATTTTGGGAAAATAAAAGTCATAGAATTGTTAATGTATACATTTATTAGTGTTTAAATTAACATTTGCATCTGACGCCGCTAGATGGCGATCTACAACTACGTACCAACGAATACTATGGAAGCCTTGACAATTTGACTATCAAAATATTGTTTATTACTTACATCAAAGAAAGTATGGATGGATTATGTGAGAGAGATATGCGTAGATACAGGGTGAACTCAGATGTGATGGTTGATAGAGATGTATGGAGGAGTAGTACATACTGTGCCGACCTTCCATAGGGATAAGGGCAGGTTGATGATAATTAGAGTATGGAGTTGTAAGAAAAATGTAGTGTATTACAGTTACTAAAAAAAAGTCGCGTCAACTTAGACGCAAAGCGATTCTTAGCTAACACAAAATTAAATAATCAAACAGCAAAGGCTACAAGTAACTAAAACTAAAAAATAAAGGATAAGAAAGTGAGGAAAAATTTATCATGTTTTAAATATTAATTTCTCTTTTAAAGGTTTATTGCGATAGAAAAACATAAGTAAGTTTTCAATAGTACCCTCACTGAATCTCCATACTTTATAATTGAGAAAAGAAAAACAGTATCGTGTTATTCATGACCAATTACATTTAAGACAAGAACTAGAGCGACTTTCTAGATGTAAGATAGTTACTCGGAATTTCACTGCCAAAAACATCTATTAAAAAACATTTACACCAGTTTAATCTGCCTACCCTTTTGAGTGACAGGAATGAGTATTGTTATCTAACTTTTGTAAAAGATAATGAGAGAGAGAAAAGGTTTTTGTGTAAATGTTTCAACAGTGGAAACTTCCTTTAAGAGAATTATAATCCGATTTAAAAGTGACGTTAATTAAGGTAAGTTTTGATGTTTTTTTAATGGTGGCTTACTGAAACATCCTATATATTGATATAAAAGGTGTTTAAAATACAAACAACTACCTCACTAGTGTAAATAAGGCACTGGTAACACATTCAGCCGGATTTTAACCATCAACCAGAAAACCAACCATAGATATTGGTTTTTTTTTAAAGACAAAGCTTCCACAGACTCAACAATACGACTAACAATTACTAATTATTTAGTTTTATATTAATTTTATTTATAAATTTTATAAAAAGCACACCAATCTTAATCTAACACATCTACGACTGATTAGTAATATTAACATCCGAATATTTGTATAATCAGAACTGGGCATTAACTCGTTAATCCGTTAATCATTAATTAACGAATTTAACATTTTGCTTAACGGATTAACTTTAACTTGCGTTAAATTTTCGAGAATTTAACGCTTTAACGATTAACGAAGTTAATTTTTTAATTAACGAAGTTAACTTCGATTAACTGTGCCCACCTGTGTGTATAATGGATTTAATATCTAATAACAGAGTCAAAGACGTTTATTACCTACCCACTTCAGATGTATAAACAGCAATTATGACCCATCCGATGAAAACAATTTCATATGAAACGAGGTCTTTGTATCAAATGTCTTTTCTTTGGATGGATTAAAGTGGATATGGCTTGATATTAATTTCATATTACAAAAATTCGGATGTTTATAACAAATCATTAAACTTAAATAAGTAACTACACAGTGTTTACTAATGTACTAAGAGTATTTATATCATATCTTATAAGAATATGTGATATATAGTATATGTTTACTAAATATAGAAGAAAATAACGTAAAACAATGACTAAAAACATTTGTACTGAGTTTGTAAAAATACAAAGTTGCGTTTATTTTTTTTTAAAGAGTTGACAAATCCAGACAAAAAATAAATAATATTTCGTACTGGGATAAGCGAGAATACCTCGGGACACTCACTTATACAGGTTCGACTGTATTCGCAAATTATAAATTAAGAAATAAATCAGAAATCTTATTACAAAATAAACGCAATTTGTATTTTCAAGTAGAAATTGTAAAATTAATATGAAAAAAAAAATCAGTCTCAGAGAAAAAACTTAAAAATATAAATTGTACATTAGTGGTTAAGATTTAAGTACGGCACAGTCTCTTTGGTGAAATAAATACACAATGTTCAATCTTAATTAAGACGTCATCTGTAAAAAAATCTTATTTAATTATTTTTAAACTCCTGAATTGTATTCGAAAAATATTAAAATTATATAAGTCATGTAATAAACAGAATACACCAAAACATAAATAATATGTGGTATAAAATTTAAAAACACAATGAAGAATAAATTTATTTAGAATTTTAAAGTCACGTCCATTCTCATCTTTACTAATCTCTATGAATAGATCGGTCATTGCTTGGAAATGCTTTTGCTACGTACCGTAAAAAAACGCGTCTGTTGATATTACTGACAGTTAATTGTAACTCTATTATTAGTTCTATTTCTCCCCACTGCTATAAACCTTAAGCGCCAAAATGGCAACAATCAAATGATCACAAAAAACACTTCTAATAGCCGGTCCATTTATAGAGGTCATTATAATTTTACAAAACCATAGCTTCATGTATATTTTTTAAATTCCTTATTTATAAAAGTCTACGGTTACATACATATTTTGTATCAAAAACATTTGAAAAAAAAAATTACATTTTGCCTTAAAACTTGATAAATATTTTTCTCACTACAACTAAGACAGAACAAATAAATAAATAGTAGAATTAATAACATATAATATGGCACGCAAATAACTTAAAATAATAACTTAATAATTGTTAATGTAGTCTGTTATTATTAAAAATTATTTTTTATAAACCTTACACTCTACATGGAATAGCTTCTCTCTCACTCGCATTAAGTGTCAATCTATTTATCTCTTTCTAACACAATAGGGCTGAAAAGAGATGGATAGTTATTCCGAAAGAGAGGAACATGTTTTTATTTGTTTCAACTGAACACATACAGGGTGTTGTAGTTATATTAGTAGGTAGTTTTATAGTTTATTATTAATAATAAAATATTTATAAATAAAAAACCTAATACATAAGATTCCAATCCTTTCCAATTTTTACTTGATTTATAAAGTGATATTAATAACTTATTCTAAACTATTGTAATAATATTTTGGTTTAATTTCAGTCAGATATGGCTGGTTGGATAAAATCAGTCTTGTATAGATAAAGATCAACATAAATTCAGTCTGATAAAATTCTGAGTTACGGAATGTTACTTCAAGGAAATCAATAGACATAGGATGCATTATGATGCTGAACTGAGATGCCTTGGAAATCCAAAAGTACTAAACAAAAAAAAAAAATTAAACTCGGTCTCTTATCAAATGACTATCTTCTATGCATAAAACATAGTAAATTAATTTTCACTGAATAAAGACTTGTAAAAAAGACATGTTATATTTCACCGGTGGAAACACACAGTAACTTAGCAACTACAAAAAAAAATTAGAACTGGTTCATTTTTCTAACAATATGTTTGAAATAAATTCACTTAACCTATTACAAGTTATATTAATAGATTAATTACTGAACACATTTAACTGTATATGTGACTAAATACTGGCTTTGGATAAAAAAAAACTAATGTAAAACATAATTTGCATAATGTAATTTCAAAGATTAGCTTCTCTTTTTTTTAATTAATTGGTATGTTCAAAAATATCTTAATATTTTTAGCTATTTTCATGATGCAAGTACGCTTAGACTTAGTGACTGCATATGATAAAGTACTGGTTCAATTCTTTTGATTTATACATCCGTGTCAACAGTCACATCATTATACAAAGTAACTCCAATCATTGTCTATGCTTTATATCTAGTATCATGTTTCGGTCGTGCTGCGATCGCGAGCGCGAGCAATAACGCGAGCACGTGCGCGGCGAGCAGCGCGGCAGCAATACCTAGTGGTGCGCGCGCCACACGAGCAAGCTCGGCGAGCACGCGCGGCGCGCATGCTACTGTATACAAACCAGGAGAACCGCGTGATGCTGTCGCTATACGACGCGATGTCTCGCACTCGAATGGATCATCCGTCTATTGATATTCAAGATAGGAAAAGAGTAAAATGTAATGTCTCTTCAAACAAACAACAACGCCCTTAACCCAGAGGGGTAAGCAGAAATTACAGATAAACATTAGACGAGGTCTAACACACCTCTGTTGCTTCTTCTACATTCATACATCCAGTTTTGAGTGCTATTAATATAGTCTTCTTGAGTATACCATCAATCTGGACAGTTTAAATCCGTCTGAGACAACCTCAGCCAAAACTAACACTCGCTTTTATGCGATAAATTTCCAATCCAATTTTTTTATTAGTATCCTATATTAAGTTACATAGAGCCAAGGAAATATTTTTACTTTGTACTCATTGTATAATACTCACCGCACAGCAAGAGGTGGGCACCCAATAGTAAGAGGCAGGAGCACTGACTGACAAGTCAAGAGAGCCTCGTGGGGAAGGCTCGGCGACGTCGCCACCCGCCCACGCTGCCTCCTGCCAGTCACGCACACTCTCCGCACCACAGCATTGCAACTGTAATACAACATTTTTTATAGTTAAAATATTTACAACTTAAAACGGGAAAAATCTACATAAGGCTCAAATCATATTTAGCCATAATGAATACTGCCAGTGGCTTTTGCCCAAAAAAAAAATTATATTTTAATTTCAAAAGATAGAAAATTACCATTCAGACACTGTTTTTTAGAACACTTCACAAACTCAATTCTAATATTTTTACCATTCATAAACATACCATTACAAATCCCATTAAAAAAACCAACATACCTCATGCTGTATAACATCTAGCATATGCGTATGTGAGTGCACAAGTCCGTAGTCATGAGTTATTGTGTCTCTTAGTCTATCACGAAGTGCCTGTCTCAGCTGTGGGGCATGAGCAGCACCCCAGGCAGCAGCTGCTGCCTCTGCTGCGCAAGCCAGCGCCAGCAATGCTAAGCCTACGCGTAACGCTGCTGCATGCCCTGCACCGCAGACGCCTCGGAGAGTTCCGACAGCGCCTAGGGCTAGTACTGCGCCCCAGACCGCTACGCAGCTCAATCCTGCCTTTCCTGCGCCTACACCTCCCGCTCCCTCCCACAACGCCCAGCCTGAGAAAGCGCACGCTCCAAGACCAACAACCTAAAAACAACAGCCACATAAACAACCTAAACCTATCGTAAATTGTGTGAAATAGATAAGATCAAATATTTAATCCTAAAGCGTTAAGCTTTGGGATTTTTTATCAGCGAAGATAAGCTTGTAATTGTAAGGAATATATGTAATAGGGTTTACCAAGAAAATAATGTTGAAAAGTATCAGCAAACATTTAATGAGGGCGTAGCAACGCGACATGCCCATCGTTTATCGTTTGTTGCGATGTAAATCACAATTAAAACACTAAAGTTATTTTGTGAAGTTGCAGTTAACGATTCTGATTAGCATTTAAATAATACGAATTTGTATTTTGATACAATTTTATGTCAATAAAACAAATATTTATCTCAAATCCAATACACAGAATAGCAATCAAATAGATAGACATAACATTCACATAAGACAAAACCAAATCAAAGACAATAAAAATAGCTTTGACAGCTAGGGCTTGGGTAGGTAGCCGGAACTTTTAATAATGTTTTAAATAAAAATGATTTAAGAATGTATTAATTTAAATGTAAAATAATTTGAGACTGATTTTAAAATAATTTCTATTTGGATTAGTTTTATTCACATAAACAAAAAATAATGTATCTGTTTCAGAACAAATCCACAGATAATACAATAGACGCGAACAACAAGCGAACAACAACCGAATAGCGAACATTTTGACAGCGAACATGGAATGTCTCCCATGAAAACAAAAATAAATGGCCACCGTTCTTGTTACGTTCTTCCTAATCATAAGATTTTATGTTTGTAAAATGGACGCCGATAGTTTGGAAACACTTAGGTAATTTACTATTCCTGTGATAAAATTTTATATCCATTTAATATTGCGTGATATTTAAAATTTCATTTAACAACTTAAATTAGTTTAGATGACAGAAAGTTTCGCGCCATTGGTACAACTTATGTTGCTTGTGACCGCGTCGCGTTCCTGTGATGTTACCAATGGAATTTTATTATTTTCAGGGAAGGAAACTCGCATCAGCGGGTAAAACGGTGGAGTATGAACTCTCAAAGATTGGAAGAAATCGTGGCGGAGTTGATGAAACCTATTAGTGATGTTCGACGAAGTTTCGATACAGACCTTTGTGCGGTGAGTGCAGTGTTTTTCAATAAAAGCTTCATAGAATATCAGTACATTAATAAATATGTGCATTTAATTAGTATTTGCAAAGAATAAGACTAATAATTATAATAAAAGTATTGGCATCATTACCTATGAATATACTCACGCTCACCATGTTTCGATATGCCGCTTCTTCATTAGCATATTATCCAAACAAACAACAAGTTTTTAAATATTTCTTAATGCATATGATTTATATGACTATATTTAATCTTGTATATCCAATATTCACATAGAAAGATAGCAACTGAATCATTATTTAGAAATGCCTTAATGATGTTATTTTGTTTCAAGCTTCATTAAGACACCCACATGAAAACAAATACATTATGTAATAAAGTTAAATTAATTAATTTTATATACAAAGAATATTATATACTTTGGTTTTATTATATACTGTAAATGGATGGATATGTTAAACAAGTAATAACATAACATTGCATTTCATTATTGTTAATTATTTAAACAAAATATTGTCATTGGAAGTGATTTATTAAATTTAGAAATGCATATATTAATCATATTTTATCAATCAGAAAATTTAATTAACTTTTAATTAAAAATTCAAAATATTTTTACTTGACTGACAAGAGGATAATGTTATTCGGACATATGTATGTCAATACGTAGTAACCACCTGTAGCATAAAAACCTAAACAAATTTTGACGAGTGTGGTGTCATTCAATTTGGTTTCTTTTTCTAAGTGTCATAGGGTTACAATAAGTTAGGTTTTTCAGCTAGTTATTTAATTAAATGAATTTTATTTTTCTTAGCTTTTAGAAGAGTACCTAACAGAGGCGGGTCTTCGTGCGCTAGAGGCGAGCGAAGGTGACAGTTCCGGTGAAGAAATTGATGTGGTTCCCAACTTTGCGGAGTTGGCCTTAGTTCTGCAGCACTCTGCAAGTGTATATGGACGGAAAGTGGACTACCTTTACCAACATGTTCTACGAGTTAGTGACTCCTTACATAATAGTGTTGGGTAAGTACTACCTTCATCTTACTTACTAATATAAATGCAAAAGTTTAGATGTATTGGTGTTTCGATTAAATCTTATCTATCTATATATATAAAAGAAAGTCGTGTTAGTTACACTATTTATAACTCGAGAACGGCTGAATCAATTTGACTGAAAATTGGTGGGCAGGTAGTTTAGAACCAGGAAACGGACATAGGATAATTTTTACCCCGTTTTCTATTTCTTATTCCGCGCGGACGGAGTCGCGGGTAACAGATAGTTTGGTATAGATGTAGAATGCTGCCTGGAAGAAAGCACAAGCTATTTATTAAATTTTTTTTCTTTATTCCACGGAGACGAAGTTGCAGACAAAAGCTAGTTTTTTATTATTCAACTTTATATACCAGTTTACTTGAATATCTCTGAAATAAAACACATCCTATGTATATTTTTGAAGAATAAAGAATTTGTATGTAATATAACACTCAATATCAAATGACTTATCCGTTACAAAAAATAGCCTTGGTAAGAAAATCTTGCAAAGTATGTAATTTTTATATTCAACCGTGTCATATGACATTGTTCTGTTCTTCGGAACAGTTTGGAAAAAATGTAGTTTTAGGATTGTTTTGTAAATTACTAGCTAACTAACAGTGGGTTTTCATTGCTGTAACATGTATAAAAATTTTCATTCTGTTTGAAAAACTGATAAATATGTTTTTATAACTCTCAATGGAAATACACACTAAGGCATGCCATTTGAGTATTTGAGCAGTTCAAAGTTTTATTAATATGCCTCATCCGTTACCGTTGGTTTCTGACACCAAAATCTCTTTATAAAACATTAGCTTTTACCCGCGACTCCGTCCGCGCAGAATAAAAAATAGAAAACGGGGTAAAAACTATCCTACGTCCGTTTCCTGGTTCTAAGCTACCTGCCCACCAATTTTCAGCTAAATCGATTCAGTCGTTCTTGAGTTATAAATAGTGTAACTAACACAACTTTCTTTTATATATATAAAGATATTGTCATCACTTTCATTATCTCTGATAAAACAGAGATAACAATATTTTTTAATGGATATTTTGGTCTTAGAAACCCACGATAAGATCAAAGAAATAAATAGACAAAATTGACAACAATATTATGTTGTTTCAACTTTTCAAACTATTGTACAAAATGTAATCTTTTTTTTTATTATTTACTAGTCGTTTTAAGGAGTGGAAGCACACCTTTATAAAAGCATCTAGTGTTGATTATAGAATTAATCTTAAATTTTGGCTAACATGACCTCCTTAAAAAAATAGAATACCAATAACTGAGTCTAATGCAAATGTAACTGACCTCCATACATTCGTATACGGGTGCGTTTGCACTGATATATGTCACCTAAAGGCCACAACACGAGGTCGAATTGTAATTTTAGCCAGACGCAAAACAAAAAAAAAATGCAAATTAAGTGACAATTTTACAATTTCGTGTAGCGCGTATTTACGTTACGATTATTATCCAGTTATATTCATAAGTATTTAAGGAGTTAACAGTTACTTTAAATACTATGCTCGTAATTAAAGATTTTTTCGTACAATTTAACTTGTAAAGAAAATTTTAATTAGCAAATATATGTTTTCACTTATAGTTTCAAGGTCTCTTATCGTTCAATGACACCCAAACCACCATAATGCTTTCAGCTCTGTAAACTTGTTGGCAAGCTAGGTAAATATTTGTAAATGGGTACCAAGTATCTTACATACAATGGAATTTTAAAAACAATTTAATTTTGTTACTAAATTGAGAATGTTCTAGGGTGATACCAGATTATTTACTACCCGAAATATAAAAAAATAATAATCTTAGTTATATACTGTTATAGGCAGGTTTAGGTATTTATTTATGTACATAATAAAATCCCTATTGTCTTAACATTGAAGGTATATCCTTAAAATAGACTCCATGAACTCAAAAGTGACATGTTTAACCAAGTATTTTATTCAAAAAACCTTTTTTTTTTTATTAAATATTCTCTGATTATTAAATCCTCCAGGGAATCAGCCAGCTCTGGTGAGGAACAACCACAAACACCAAATACAAATCGTCGCAAGCGGAAAGCATCAACAAACAATGACTTTACAACCATAGAGCTGGAGGAATGTCCCGGCTGCAAGCGAGAGCTGGATGTTTCCCGGCCTCCGCCGACATTACCTCGGCTGTACCTGCAGCTGGAGCCCCGCGCTCCCACTGCATATGACGCACAACTCATGGATTACGATGGGGAACCTATTGGCATGCTTGCTGATCTACATGTCACTTGGAGATTACAGGTAGCTACCAAGTTAAGATAAGAGATAATAAATATCCTGGTCATGTTGAATTAATCTTTTCATGTTTAAAAAAAATCTAAATTATGTAGTGTTGGGTGTTGTTATGAAGTTCCTTCGTAATATTTATTTATTTATTTATTTATTTATTGAACATTTCGCCTTTTCCAGGCATCGTTACATATAATTTTTTAACATACAATACAATACAAATTACAATATACAATAACAAAGAAAGAAATACTTGAACTTGTTAGTGATATAATATCTTATTTATTGACTAACCAAGAATATAGAAATCCTTGTGCTTGAATCGCCTTTTCAATTGCCAATTATTACTTTCTAATGTGCACATAAATTTTCCAAATTTTCCTGCAATGTGGCGATTTTTTTTTATATTCCAGATCAGTCTTTTTTGTCATTTAAAGAAAGGTAATTTTAATCTAACAATAATTTTCAGAATGGTTTCCTCGTAGATGATCTAGCAGAACCGCCCATAGACAATGAATCTATAGGTGCTACACAACGGCCATTATCTCTGACAGAACTACAGACAGAGTTCGACAATGGTGCTCCACCAGATTCACCCCCACGTTGTTCAACACCCTTGCCCATCACCAACGGAGATATTAAGAATGAGCATGATGAGGAACCAAGACCTATGGAAATGTTGGACCTGTCACCGATATTGGATGAACCAGCAAAGAAAAAACTAAAGAGGAAAAGGACTATGTCACTTGATGATGTAGTCAGCATTTCTGTCACATTGGTTATTAGTGATGGTAAGTTATTTAAATAAGGACAAAAATTAAATCTAGCTCTAAAAGTAGACTGTCATCCATCAAAGTCTCTATACGTCATTGCGATCTTACTAATATTATAAATGCGAATGTTTAGATCAGTGTTTGTCAAACTTATTTCTTTCACCGCCCCCTTTGAAAATCAATTATATTTCAGAGCGCCCCTAATTTTTATTCAGCCCCAAAATTTAAAAACCACAATTTCATTACTTTAATTAATTTCAATGCCCCACTATTTTTTGAGCCCCTTATTGCACCCTCTTAGGTTTCAAACGTCCCCAAGGGGGCGTTATCGCCCACTTTGGGAAACACTGGTTTAGATGGATGAATGGATGTTTGTTTGAAGTTATCTCCGGCACGGCTGAAATGATCTTGATGAAATTTGGCATAGACATAGAACATAGTCTGGAAGTATACAAAGGCTATTTATTATTATTTTTTAATTCCACACGGACGGAGTCGTGGGCGACAACTCGTTTATATATATTAAAAAGATTAAAACACATTTTGTTTACAGAACAAAAACGCAGAAATCGTGAAGAGCATGAGTTCAGTTTACCGGACAAGTGGATAACAAGAGTTATTGATAAACGGAAAAAACGAGCTCTTATCGTCCGTAAAGAATTATTAGCACATGAACCTAGACCGCCTAATTTAGGTATGTAATTTACATATTTTTTTAGCTAAACATACATTACTCTATATTAAAAAAAAGAAGTAAAAATAATGAATTATGTTGTTACTTGTTCTAGAGTTTCGTGGCATTTTAGAACCTAGAGACATTGAAGGTATGACGAAAAACATATTTTATTGGTTTTTAATTTTTTCTCTTGATTTTTGTGATATCTTTCACCGCCCCCTTTGAAAATCAATTACTTTTATGAGCGCCCCTAATTTTTATTCAACCCTAAAACTTAAAAACCACAATTTCATTACTTTAATTAATTTCAATGCCCCCCATTTTTTGGGCCTCTTATCGCCCCCTCCTAGGTTTCAAACGCCCCCAAGGGGGCGTTATCGCCCACTTTGGGAAACGCTGATTTTTACTAATCTATATATATAAAAGAAAGTCGTGTTAGTTACACTATTTATAACTCAAGATCGGCTGAATCGATTTGACTGAAAATTGGTGGGCAGGTAGCTTAGAACCAGGAAACGGACAAAGGATAATTTTTACCCCGTTTTCTATTTTTTATTCCGCGCGGACGGAGTCGCGGGTAAAAGCTAGTTATAAATAAGAAAGATTTGATTGTTTGTTTTATGCATTGAATAGACTCCGAAACTGAACCGATTTCAAAAATTTCTTTCACTGACTACTGGCTACGTTATGACATAGTCATATATTAATTACTAGTTTTTTTTTAATTCAGCATCCACTCATCCAAAAAAAAAGGACAGGATAGATCGTATTTTCCTCATATAATGTAAATAACTCAAACTACCCTGGATTCAGGTTTCCTCGGCTGGACTAAATCAGAGATAGCAGCAGCGTTGTTGGCAGCGAAGCGACCTGATGAGTCTGATGACGATGGTTTCTTTGAGCAGAGCTGGTTCGCTGAGTCACCCACTGATGACACACCATCTCATATTGTATGTATACTTCCATATTTGTATGAGAAACATGTTTACCGATGGACTACAATATAACATTTTACAATCTCTTTCTCTCTCTCACTCTCACACACACACACACTGTCTCTCTTCCTCTCTCTCCCCCTCTCTCTCTCTCCCTCTCTCTCTCCCTCTCCCTCTCCCTCTCCCTCTCTCTCCCTTTCTCTCTTTCTCTATCTCGCACTCTCGCTCTCTCTCTCTCTCTCTCTCTCTCTCTCTCTCTCTCTCTCTCTCTCTCTCTCTCTCTCTCTCTCTCTCTCTCTCTCTCTCTCTTACACACACACACTCTGTCTCTCAATCACACTCAAACTAATACACTCTTAGTGATTGTACTTAATGTTTTCATAAACAAAGTTGTGTTTTTCGTATGATAAGTGTTGCAGTCATGAGATTGAATGTGGATGGCTATAAAGGTAGAGGAAGACTAAAGAAAGTATGGATAGATTGTGTGAAAGAGGATATGCGTAAGAAGTGGGGTAAATTCAGATATGACGGCTGATAGAGATGTATGAAGGAGTAGCACATACTGTGCCGACCCTCCATAGGGATAAGGAAAGGTTGATGAAGATGATGAAGTTGCACAGTCCTCTCCCTTTCCCGCTACATTACATTGTTATGCTTAGCGGGAATGGCGGGAGGGCACTGCTCAACGCGCCGATCACCTTGGGCCACCAATATATTTGAAACGAACTATACTCCACGGTTGTCGGAAGGGGAAGAGACTACCATTGGCATTTTAGGCATTGAAAATGTTACGCTAACAATACAATCTCTCATATATAAAATTCTCGTGTCACGGGGTTCGAACTTGAACTCCTCCGAAACGGCTTGACCGATTCTCATGAAATTTTGTGAGCATATTGAGGAGGTCTGAGAATCGGCCAACATCTATTTTTCATACCCATTTAGTTTTTTTTTTTAACTGCGCTCGGACGGAGTCGCGGGCGACAGCTAGTAATCTTATATACTTCCCGCTCTCCGACAGACACAACGTCAGAACTCAAGTGAATCAGGCACAGATCAGACGGACTGGCAGTCATGGCGTGCTGAGGTGGTGCGCCGCGCTGCACTGAGTGAGGGCAAAGTCGTCGATATACAGGCCTCCGCTGCACTACTGCTCAAACATGTGCAACAGACACAGCACAACCAGAGCCAAGACCTCGTGCACTGTGACAGACTCCTCAGCATCGCTAAAGAACAAACTGATGTCTCAAAGTTGTTCTTCGCAACACTTTTCCTGGTAATTTACTTGTGACTACATTTGCTTTGAATTATTAAGAAAAAATCTATAAAAACTGTAATTCTTATATATAAAAGAAAGTCGTGTTAGTTACACTATTTATAACTCAAGATCGGTTGAACTGATTTAGCTGAAAATTGATGGGGAGGTAGCTTAGAACCAGGAAACGGACATAGGATAATTTTTAACCCGTTTTCTATTTTTTTTATTCCGCGCGGACGGAGTCGCGGGTAAAAGCTAGTATCAAATAAATGATAGGACTAGAACATAAATTGGTTTTCTAATCTATCACTTATCTAGAATTTACTTGTCTAAGATATGTTTTCTTGTCTAAAGAATCTTCCTAATTTCCAGGCAAACGCCGGCAACATAGACATGGTGCAAGGTCCACCATTGACAACAAACTCTTTCTCAGTGCGTCTCTTGTCTACTGACGAGAGGTTGTACCGCACTGTGATGCAACAAGACTCGGAGCAACCGCTCCCACGGTGAAGTGATGAAGTACTGTGCATGGTGAAGAAAAGTGGATGATAAAGGTTGACCTGTGCGTTAAGATTTAATTGTGTGTGACAAAAATCATGTGTGTGACAAGTGTTGTGTGTTCAAAGACAAGGATTGTGAACATCTTAATTCAAGCACAATTGGACCAGAATATAAATTTTGGATTTTATGGAATTATTGGTAAGGTTTCTGGAAATCTGTGCCATACGTTAATATTTCTGTATACTTCAAAGTACAATGAGTTCTTATAAATATAGATTTCTGTAACCGTGACTTTGAAAGATTAAAAAAATTGTATACATTAAAAATAGACTAGAACAAAAACTTCAATTTATCAAAATTGGAGATTTATTTTCGGTCTAAATGTATAGATATTGACGTTCTTTATACATTATCTCAGTATTTAAAATTATCTATGGTCAATTCGTATTGTAAATGTCTATGATACTTGCGTTCAAAACTTGTAGATAATATCGGTAATGAGGGTTTTATAGCAGAATTATCCAGAAACTTTTAACAGTATTATTTATGGATACAGTCAAACCTAGATAATAGAGAAACCTGTAAAAGCGAGAAAATTATTGTTCACTTATCCAGGTTCATCTGTATCTAATGTACCTTTAAATTTATTTAATGCTTGATTATCTATGGGTGCTAGCTACCAAAATTATTCAAAAACTAAGTTTCGTTGTCTATGGTTGGATATCAATTCATTATTATTTAATTCTTACATTTAAAACCATTAATTCTCAGTGACATCTATGGGATTACATTTTGTTATTTCTATATATTTCTAAGAGAAAGGTGTTTAAATCAATGGAAACCTATGTTTACATAAAAACGGCAAGCAAAATTTTCTTATAATTTCTTACTTTAATATTAGTTTTTTTTTTAACAAATATACTAAATTTGTTGTTTACACTTTAACAGATGTTTTGATCTGCTGGAAACTTTGATATTTTCTTAACAGTTTATATAATGTACATGAAAGCTGTAAGATAATGCTTTAAATGTTGTTATATTATAAGAAAAAAAAGCGCATTTTATTCTGTTTTTGTGAAGACATTTTTCCCGAATGTAATCAAGTAGTGCTCAAAATTTTATAATGGTTTTTCATTATAAATATATTATTTAGTAATTTTTTTTTTGTATTCGATTTATTTGCAATTTTTTTTTAATTATTTAAAATCTTTTCACTGCACGAATTGTTTGTAAAATTATGATTGCTTAATTATGTTATTTTTTTAATATATAAATAATCTTTTAAATTATGTATGACATATAATGGTATTTATTTTGTATATGCTATATTTTCATTGTAATTAATATTAAAAAATAAATAAATCTGAGATAAATAAATTGGTGACAATAATTTTTTTTTGTCATTTTTGTGAAATTTCTATTTATTGCTGTCATTTTTTAAATGACTAGTCTTTTTTTTTTGCAATTCATAGAAAATAAATTTATTGAGTTTTGTATTTTTTTTTAAGAAAATAATTCAAGACATTAATAATATTGGTTTTTTTTTTAATTAGATTATTAAATTAATTATGTAAATATAAAATGAGTAACGTTTTGTTAACTATTGTTAATTTTTCATAAATGTTTTAAGTAATTGTGTTAATGCAAAAAAATGTTCATAGAATGTGGCGGCTTTATAGACTTAAGTGCTTATAACTTAGATTTAACTTGACATGTTTTTGTTGTGCTTGGATTTAAAAACTATTTGTGAATATTATATCTGGTAACATTAAGTTGGAATTGTAAAAAAATGTGTATGGTGTAGTCTAAGAATTTAATTTGCTTCCCATTTAAGATGGAATATCGTACAATAACTGTCATAAGAGCTATAATTTGGCATTTATATATGTTACTATGACAAGTTTTCGACCTAATTGCATTTCGAGAATCACATAATATTTAATAGAAATGTTTAGGAAATTTACTCGACTTTAAAGCATTTTATTGTTATAAAATTGACAATATGGTGATTGTAGGTGAAGTGGTTAAGTTTTAAAGTGAATTCCGGGTTCAAATACATCAATCTAGTATTAAAGACTTAATTATAAAAAGTGAAAATAAAGTTTTTATGTCTTTGATGGATTTACTTGTATTACGTATTGGTAAATATGGATTTTTGTTAAACATTCTCTTTTTTTGTACAACATCCATACAATTCAAACATCTTCTAACATCGTATATTCGGAAAAAAAATAGTTTTGAATTATTTATATTATTCTTTCAAAATAATATATATATTTTTGTAAATATTAGAGATGCATAATATTAAAATAATTAATTTCTGGTAATTATTTCTATATATTTTTTTTTAATTTAAACATGCATCATAGATCTCTGTAATAGATATCAAATATAACCAGACCATAACCATGTAGAAACCAGATTAATTAATGAACTTAAGGCTAATACCAAAAATATGTTGTGTCTGTCTTCAAATAAATTAACACTTTCTGTGCCACAATTTCTTCGTTTGACAAAACTTATCAGACGAAGATGGGAACGCTAAGGGAATTTGATGGAGGAGGGGACGCATAGGAAGAGGAAATATTCTCTTTCTGTGGGTTCTCTCCTCTATTGATTAAGCGTCTGCATTTGCGGATGTCTATGAGCAGCGATCCATTCGCCATTTCGGCGAATTCAGGCTTGTTCATTTGTCACCTTGTAAAATAATAAAACTGAGTTGGTGGCACTGAATGTGTTAATTTGTTAATAATTCTATTGTTACACGAATTTCCCGTGTACAAATAACTTTATAATATACATAAGTTAGACATAAGTATTGCTTATTTACTATCCTTATCATTCTTCATAAAAAACAACATTGTAATTAAATGTTTCCTTTATAGTATGTAAGAATTTCACTGTATTTATGTATGTTATCAATAATCATTTGTAGTATATACCAAATAACATTAAATAAAGAACAACTATGTGGTTACAATAACATGATAATTAGGACCAATGACGTCATCGAGATAGTATAATGTAAAGACTATCTCCTAAAATATCCCGACATATGACGGGTACGTC
The DNA here is from genome assembly GCF_912999745.1 of Papilio machaon. Classification (NCBI taxonomy): domain Eukaryota; kingdom Metazoa; phylum Arthropoda; class Insecta; order Lepidoptera; family Papilionidae; genus Papilio; species Papilio machaon. The sequence continues at coordinate 990,108 of NC_059996.1, read as the reverse complement.
TTGTGTGACCCGATTGTCTTAAGTTATTGTACACTCATTGTATTATAAGAGTCCAATTCAATAGAAATGAAAAATTATATTCACACATTTCAATGGCTGACAATGTCAATTATTGTCTATGAATTTATTTTGACAAGTTTCTGTGTTTGAATTCTTGATACAAACATGTCTGATTTTAATAAGTCTGTGGTTACAGATTTGTAAAGGTAAAATTATGTATTATTTCTCATTTCTATTGAATTCTTCGACTATAAACGTATCAGGCTAAAATTGCATTATCTAAATTGTTTGTATACTATAGTTGATAAATAAGGGTACTGTGACGCGGGTCTTAATTATATCAGACAGATTACAGGGTCTTACATCTTAGTATGTTCTCAACATGTCTATTTACCCCTAATTTTGATAATGTCGTAATTTACTAACCATAGATCCGCGTCATAAAGTTTTATAAATAACTACCCAACTAGTCAACAAACATATCAGGCAATGCAGTTTATAAAGTCGCCATTTGTAAGTAACTTGTAATTTAGTGTTTATCAATAAACCTCGGAGGCAGGGTATTTAAAAATCTCGAGACCTCAATACCTAGACTAAGTTTAGTGCACTCTTTTATATATTTTTGACTTGTGTGCCAAAGCACAAGATTCTATGGAATTCTAATTTTGTAATAAAATACCAAAATTAATTAAAAAAATTTCATTGTGAAGTTATCCGCTTAGAGTCAATATGGTAAAGAAAGAAGGGATATTTCAACATCTGTCAACTTTAGTATGACAGAAGTCAAAACAGGTTATGTTGGGTAAAATCGATTTAATTTTCTACGTATCGATTATTTTCTGTTCGTTTCTCTTTGCTGAATAACTTCACGATATTGAGTTTTTTTTTTTTTAAATAAAAACTGCACTTTGTTCGTGAATGTTCCGCCTAAAGAAGTTTGACTTCAAAAAATATTATACAAAAATCATAGTCAAAATTGGTAAATTTATTTCAGTATAGTCTTTTACGCAAACTGACCCTCTATGATCTTAGCACAAATATGTATCGATTTATATTTACTATCTACTATATTTTTAACTTTCAATAGTTTAATATTAAAATAATTTTTCATAAAAGTTATATTTTGTAACAAAAATATTTCGAATCCGTCCCTTGTTTTAACGCTTATTGTATAGATGAGCCAATTTAATAGCCCACATTTGACATCTATCGTAACTTCATAGTGAGGTGAGCTGCTTAAAAACATCGATTAAAAGGAATGAATCGATTCGAAATTAAAAAAAAATGGGAATCGAATGCAGTTTAAGTATCTATATTTTTCTTTCGATTTTTTGTATCATTCTAAATTTTAAAAAAAAAAAGAGTCCAATGTCGCAACATTGTAACAACGTTCGATTTACACGATTAAAAAAATAAATAATATTTTATGCGTTCCGTCACAAAGTTACGTCGTTGGATTTTGATGAAGTGTCAAATGTGACTTATTAAATTGACCACCTATATATACAAATATCTTGTTTATTCTACAAGTTAGGTCCGTGTAAACTAAGAATTGGCTCAAATTAAAACAAAATAAACCGTCAGAAAATTATTTTTTTGAATAAATATAACAGTTAATGTGTAGAAATACATAACGAAAAAATTTAACAAATTATAAATTTGGATATAAGAGAATCGAATATTTTGGATTATTATATTGGTGCCTTATATTGGTATTGAAGGCGACTCTGTTCATAAAATAGTATAGTTATTTTTAAAATCTTATGTAAATAGCGAGAGTGCACTTAAGCTTGGTCTGAATAATTATTTGTTTAGTATTAAAATGTTGCAGCCGCATTTGCTACACTGTTTCAATCGGTTGCATGCATTCCAATACATTTATTGTATACTTCTAAAATAGTCTACTCATGAGGAAAGCTTCATGTATACAGTAAAAGATAAATATTTTATTGTCATTTTCTTAAATGTACATGCTATGTTATATTATTTTTAATATAAATATTTTCTGAAGTACTGCATAAATAATAAAAAAAGTTATCAAGAACTTCAATCCAGTGAAATAAAATTACGTTTTTTGCATTCTTTAAATCTGCATTTCATAAATTTAATTATTAACATAACACGTTTTATTTTACTTGTTATGTATTTTAATTCGAAGATGTTTGTGTAATGCGAATAAAAGTGTAATAAAAAAAGAAAGAATTTGGTCGTTAAAGTAATTTGACTTACGCCAAAGGAATTCCTGTTAATTATTTTAAATATTTATGGCTTAATAATTTTTCTTTTAAGTACCCACATTTTTAAGCACAACAATTCAAGAATAGATTATTATTAAGTTGTAAATATTTTTATATAGATTGTCGACGTAGCATCTGCAGCTGTTTTGTTGTGGTAGCCTGTGACAATGGCTATAAGCCTTTCAGTCACAAAAGTGACGATAATTTATGTATTTATCTTTATGGTACATTCTTTAAATCTAATAAATGTATGTATTTAGGGCATTTCTTTGCCAGTAACTTGCGGTTTGTTTGATTTTAAAATTGAACCTTATACTAACATATAATTTAAATGAAGCATCCAATAAGACACAAGTTCACTTGATTGTATGATTCTTTCCCTACACGTAGAGTTTGTCGATGAATAGAATTTTCACATGTAAATGTCGGCAGTACCACAAAAACACAGAAATCAAGTACCATCGAATAGAACAGAATCTAATTTATTATGGCATTGCCAGATAGGCCTTTTTGTTGTTGGTCTAAATATGTGTAATACACATTCCTAAGCCTCCTAGGCCTAAGTTCACTACACGTTTGCATCCCATTATCGTTCGATTTATTGAAATTAAAAAGGCTGAAATACTGTTTGAGGTGAACGGCATATTTGTCCTACATTTTAAAAAAATGCAATCGACAAAAAAAATCAAACATTGAAAAATCGATATACTTATACTTTCAAAATCGATATTTTACGATTCAATAATCTGTGCACGGATGTTGACAAATGACGTGACGTCTAAAAACGCCGGTAATTTAATTTGTACTCTGTCCAAGTTTAGTTGTCAAAGCGAAGAAAATAAATACGTCGATTTTATAATTTTAGGCGACTTGTATATTCCAACGGTGCAAGAGAAACATTCCATTAGCAGTGAGTATCTAGAAAAAATAGTTAAATTATATATCTGTTATGACTTCGATGTAACAGTTATAAAAAAAATTTCAGAGTCTGTGTATGACTTGCAAGAAAATGCGCAAGTTATTTGTTCTGTTCTTGGCTTTCGCCGCTGCATGCGCCAGTGGGATTTCCAGGTATACTTTTAAAATACACCACTTATTTAAAAGATGTATAAACAATATTTTTAATTACAAAAACCTCCAAACGATTAACGAGATTGTCTTCATGGTCGTCCTAATTAATTAATTAACTGTATTCAATTAATTGTGATCAGGGTGCCGCTCTATCGCATGCAATCAGTACGCAAACACTTCCACGAAGTTGGTACTGAGCTGCAACAGGTTCGACTGAAGTACGCGGTCTCCGGACCAGCGCCTGAACCGTTATCCAACTACCTTGATGTGAGTGTAATTCCTAAAATCATATTTATTTTATTATTGAGTTATTAACTTCTAGACATTATAAAACAGTGTAGGATCAGTGCTGATTGGTTGTTATTTTTTACATTCCTAATTGGAATCATGTAACACTAGTTGTAATGTTTTGTTTCCAAAAATAATGTATATAATAGTAGACTGAACTAGTTTCTAATATATAACATGAATTCATATATACTTCTTATTATAAGAGGATTAAATATGTTGATAGGATTAATAGTGATGAAATGTGGCTATAAAATACTGAATAATTTAGTCCCATAATAGTAAATATATTTATTATATACATGTATTAATAAATAGTAATACAAACTACGTAAATAACCATTCTGCATTTAACAATGAATTGATTTGACAAAAGTATAGTGCGGACAATGTTTTAATTTCCAAATTTTAATAGTGGCTTAAATCACTAGTCTATAAATTGGCTATTTTTCTTATAACTGTAATTCTTATGTTAAATCCTTGAATGCTTTATCATTAAATAATATATATTGATTGTTTTGTGCAGACAACTAATTCCCTTGTTATCTTGGAATGTTTTCTTCTTGTCTAAGTGCAAAAGTTATTTTTTTTTTTACAACAATTTCCTGTTAAGAAATCATAGTAACTATGTTATCGATGGGTAGTTGGAATAATGTCGCAATGGATATTGCGACAGTCTTCGGGTTAAGTCAGATTCGGTATCTACGGACCTAAATACACCTTATATATTTTTTTTACTTAATTCTGATGAAAAATGACAAAAATAGAAAAATCACTTTGTACATTAATTGTTTGTTCCTGGTAAACGTTTAGAAAAATATTACTGGAACAATACGGTTATGTTGAAAGTGAAATTTTTGTTTCAATTTTAGACCAGCAATTGTAATTACGGCTTTCTTCCAGGGAATAAAACATGTAAACATTAAACGCACTATACATTACTGTACCTACTTTGATGTTAACAGATTCGCACTAAACATTGCTGTACCTACTAAACTATCGTTGAGTCGTTACTCAATGGCAGCAAATATTAAATCACGCACAAGACTACCAAACTATAGTTATTTTATTTGTATTACTGAAGATAATAATCTACAATAATTATTTTACAATTTTATAGTCATCTGTTCATGATTCGAATTAATGTACCTGTGTCAAAATTTTTGTTTTCTGATATTTTACAAATGACATGTACTTAAATCATCATCATCATCAAGCTGCCCTTATCCCTATGGAGGGTCGGCACAGTATGTACTACTCCTCCATACATCTCTATCAGCCGTCATATCTTAATTTACCCTCCTCTTCCACACAATTCATCCATACTTTCTTTGGTCTTCCTCTACCTTTATAGCCATCCACATTCAATCTCATAACATGTCCAAACCACGCTAACCTTCTGCTCCTCAATTTCTCGATAACTGGCGCTACTTTCAAACTTCCTCTGATATGCACATTCTTAACTTTATCTTTTCTTGTCACACCACACATCCATCTTAGCATACGCATCTCAGCTACATGCAATCTTCTTTCATCCGAAACCTTGGTGGCCCAACATTCAGATCCGTACAATAAGACAGGTCTTACGATTGACTTGTAGATCTGTCCCTTAAGCTTGGGTGGCATTCTTGGATCACAAGTCACACCGGTGACCTGTCGCCATTTCATCCAACCTGCATTTATTCGGCTTTTCACATCCCGGTCAACACCACCATCGTATTGGACGAGTGAACCGAGGTACTTAAAATCGGAGCAGGTTGGTAGGTCAACACCATTTAAAGCGATTGGAGAAAAGCTGGTCGGACCACCAAAATCGCAGAACAAATGTTCAGTTTTGGTTCTGCTGATTTTAAGACCAGCTCTCTCCAATTTATCTCGCCATTTTTCCAACCTGCTCTGCACCTCGCATTCATCCTCCCCGACAAGCACGATGTCATCAGCATAAAGCATACACCAGGGTGCTTCCTCCTGTATGTCTGATGTTAGCGCATCCATTACCAGGAGGAAGAGATACGGACTTAAAGCCGAACCCTGGTGTAGGCCTACCGAGACACCAAACCTGTCACTATCGCCAACAGCGGACTGGATGTGTGTATTGGCTCGACAATACATAGCACGAATAAGCTGCAGCTCCTTTCACTTTCAAAGCCCACCACAAAACCTTCCTCGGAACCCTATCGTATGCTTTTTCGAGGTCTACAAACACCATGTGCAGGTTTTTATGCACACGCCTATATTTCTCGCAAAGTTGGCGAATAGCAAAAATGGCATCCGTAGTCCCCCGTCCTGGTGTAAACCCAAATTGGTTCCGAGTTACCTCATTCTCCTCTCTTATTCTTCCGTCCACCACTCTCTCCCAAGCTTTCATACTGTTTGACATGAGCTTTATTCCTCTATAGTTGTTACAGATTTGTACATCACCCTTGTTTTTAAAAATTGGCACCAGCGAACTCCTACACCACTCAACGCTGTTTAATATCATTATCATCCGCCAATACATTTCCTTCATCGTCTTTAATACACTTGATGTGGTTTACATCTCTTGCATTCCTTTCTCTCTCTCTTGCTATACGGAACAGGCGTTTTTGTCCCGGCGGGCTGTTCAGGGATTCATATAATTTATCTTGTGCCTGTGCCTTAGCAGTTGCGATGGCTTTCTTAGTAAATGACATGTACTTAAATGTCGCAGATAATATATATTTATTAACACCGAAATACGAGTAAAACATAATGGTGACATTTTAGAGAAATTTACACGTTTAGACGTTGTTTCTACGTATTCTACAGCTGAATCTGCAACTCTTCCTGAATTACAAGGAGCTTACAACGAACCGGTTCCTGTGTCGAAAGCTCTGTACTCTGATCTACTGAGTCTTTGTAACAGTCATGATATTCCACAATATTATCACGATTTCTATAAATCTTTGGCATGTGGAACCCACGAAGCTGCTGAGGTACAGGATCCGCTACAGGAGTCAAGTCTTTAGACGTGATTTTGCTTTAAATATTTTGGTACCCAATTTTTTTATTATGTTAAGATAATACGAATGTTGGTTTAGATGAGTTTATTTCCTACAGTTCCTAATAAACTAGTCTTAGTTTATTATAATTAGAGTAGGTACATTTTATAAAATAATTTAATTTAAATAGCACAAGTTTTAAAGTTAAGCATAAGTACCTTTTTTATTAGGAATTCTTAATTTTCATGGATAATATAAGTAAAAAAGTCTTATAAAGTCACGAATTTGTCATTTTAATTATGCTACTTTGATTCAATAAAAGATTGTTTAATAATAACATAATGATCTTTTTTCTACCACTTTAAATGATCCATTCTTATATTTCTAGTAAAAAAATAATAATAATAAAAGCACTGTCAATCAAAATAAGATATTCACGCAAAAATAAAAGATTTTAAAAAAAACATACAACGATGAATATACAGTAAAATATGAATACCGTCCACAAAACGCTCATCAAGTTCAAGGAATAAGAACACAAACTATGGTTACTGTATCCATCGTGTATCCTATAATACACTGAAAAAAGCTGTAACATATTATTACTGTATCAACATTCATTTTTTTTTTCGTGGAACAAAGCTGTAAGTGACTATTATGGGAACAACCTTTCGACATAAATAGTAGCAATATGATCTTTACCGATTTTTTCCTATTTGGATAAAATATACAATCTTGTAACTGCAACAGTACTTTAGGCAAAAAATAACGAACAAGGTGACATATAATTTATTTTAAGATATTCAGTGGTTTTATAGTTATTCCATAATTTCATTAAATATTTTTTCCTGAACATTTTCATTTTTACGATTGCGGCTTTATTCCCGGTACCCATCGTTATGTTTTCTATATGTTAAAGAAAACTAATACATAAGAATCAATAGTTAAAAGGAATTTACCTCATAAACAACCTCACAACCTCATACATTAAATACAAATTCATAAACAGACTAAGATAATTTAAAAAAACAAACATAATTGTAATAACAAATATAAATTGTGATATCAACTACTTCAATGTAAACAGTTTATATTAAATAGCTGTCGCCCTCGACTCTGTCTGCGCGAAATTAAAAAAAACTTAGCCTGTGTGTTCTTCCAGACTATATTCTACATCTGTACCAAATGTCATCAAAATCCATTCAGGTTCAGGGGATACCTTCAAACAAACATCTATCTAAACATTTGCATTTATAATATTATTAAGACTTATGATGTAAGGCAAGAATATATTATAACAAAGCATTAGGCCCCATTCACACAGTCTTTGTTTAGAGCAGAACTGATTTTTATCCCAAATAAAAATAGTACTTTATACATAAAAGAAATAAGGTTCAATTTTACATTTCACGATTGTCCATGATTTCTCCAGTCATGTGATAACCTTACCACCTTAACAATACATTTATGATGTCAGTGAACGCTTCCATGTTTATGTTTATATGTTTATTATATACAATCAGTTTGACCTCTTAACTCTTAACTGAGTGTTAATATTTGCCACTTGAAAGTTATTTGTCAGATTAGAGTATTGATTTAATTTTAAATCAACATTAACATGAGCTGTTTGTGTAATGAACAATGATTGTTGGTTTCTGAGACTGAAATAACTGTATAAAACATTGTCATCCTTATTTTCTTGGGCAAAAACAGAGATAATAATATTTTTTATATATGGATGTCAGAAAGCAACAATAAATTAGACAGTTTTTGTAAAAAAAAAAAATTAGAACAGTTTGAACTCAAACTAAATTCAATTTCTTTTATAATGGCGGTCGTTTTTATTTCGCCAAAATCCAGTTCATAGAGCTTGGTCTGTGGTTTTGACTGTATCCAGATGTCTTTAAAGTGTGGTTTGGGCTCTTGTTTGTTGGGTGGGTATCGTGATTGCTCAAGGTCACATCAATTTTAGTTATTATTATTTTACAAAATAATCGACTGTTTTAGACAAAGTCGTAAAGGCGTAAAAAATGTAATAATTTAATCATGTATATATTTAAAAGAAAGTCGTGTTAGTTACACTATTTATAACTCAAGATCGGATCGAACTGATTTAGCTGAAAATCGATGGGGAGGTAGCTTAGAACTAGGAGACGGACATAGGAACTTTTTTGTTTTGTGTGCATTTTTTTTATTCCGTGCGGACGGAGTCGCGGGTAAAATCTTGTTAATAATATATCAAATTATAATTTTTTTTAAACTCATTTGTGATACATAATCAATAGTAATGCTTTTCTACCGCTATATAATAGGGCAATAAAATAATATTTTCCTCATTGTACGGACAAGCATGTAAACACAATTACACGGATTTGAAAAGTTTATACAGTTTGAGGTGATTTATGTCTGTGACGAATTATAATTAGAAACATTACAAGTACTTTTAAGAAAATTCTTATCGGCATTGTTTCAAAATTATTTACACAAATATAACATGATGTTGCAAAATGAATGCTAACTCAACTGTCAGGATGAACTAAAGGATTGATTGGTATATATTCCACACAATTTTGAGGGTAGCGTAGCTTTGAGTAGTTCAACCGAAATTGATGACTTGCAGATCAGCTTACGGTTCACATGTCGATGGGTCCTATTTGTAAGGGCCAAAGTAACAAATCAATTATCTTTACTTTTTTGTGTTAAAAGCTAAGCTTAGTACAGTTTACAACATGCACTAAACAAAATACAGATTTCTATGTATTTATAATTGTTGTTTTTTGCTGAAGTAGAAGTGCTTATGCCGCCTAATTTCTTATATGGTTGAAACTTTGAGAGCCTCTACTGTAAAGTGGTCAATTTGTACGTTGGCCCTTATTCGTATGAGCCATCGATGTGTGCTCCCAGCTTTCAATTTGTATCTGCATAGAGTTATGATTTGTTGTTCGAGCTGCGAACTGCGAGACACTAGACAGCTCTCGTCGCGTCAACTCGCATATTCTACATTGCGATGAGCGAACTCTCAATTTATTTATTGAGCTGCAGTTCACTGTTTCTATGTGATCTGGACTTTACACACGCCTAGTAGCGAGCTAAAGGGATTCGTAGAAGGGAACTGTGGAACGCATACATGACCTTGAACCGTGAAGATATATGAAAATACATACAATAATGTTCCTTACAAAAGGCCGGTTTTTTGTGTGTCGGGGGAAATCTTCAAAATATAGGGTATCTTAGGGGAACACCATAGGTGCCCATTTACATCCGACTCTAGCGTCTGCTGCGCCCTTTTATGCATGGCGCCCTGAGCAGTCACCCCACTTGGCTTTGCCCTAACACCGCTACTGTCCTTACATAAAATAACTTTCAATAGTTGTAAATAGGACATATCAATAAACATGTGATTTCACAGGCACAATACTACGGACCAATTTCTATTGGTAACCCGCCGCAGACATTCAAAGTCGTTTTCGATACTGGCTCCTCGAACCTATGGGTGCCATCCAAGAAGTGTCATTTCACCAACATAGCCTGCTGTGAGTAACTCTCGTGAAGTTAATAGTACTATATTGTACTGTTTAGTAGTTTTTTTATGCCTGTGTTACGTTTGCAGTGTTGCACAACAAGTACGACAGCAGCAAGTCGCGATCTTACGTCAAGAATGGTACCTCTTTCGCCATACACTACGGCTCCGGCAGCCTCTCCGGCTACCTCTCGCAGGATGACGTCACCGTGAGTATATCATGTTGTGCAACATGTTGCACAACAAGTATGACAGCAGCAAGTTGCGGTAGTACCAAGGGTTTAGGTTTAGGTTTAGAAATTGACTACAAGGAGGTGTTCAGGTGGGCGGGCTGACGGTGCGCGGGCAGACATTCGCGGAGGCACTATCGGAGCCCGGCCTGGCCTTCGTCGCAGCCAAGTTTGATGGAATACTCGGCATGGCATTCAAGAGGTACTCATATAACAATATTTTTTTATTTAAAGTCTTTGAAACCATAGTTTCTTCATTAACTAGAATAAAAAAAAAACTTAATTAGTAGACTATGTTCTATGTATATGCCAAATTCTATCGAGGTACCTTGAGTTGTTCTTTAGAAAACTTCTAACAAACATCCAACCATACATAAAAACTTTAACATTTATAATTTTACTAAGATTTAGCCAAGTAACAGTAAACCTCTTGGTAACCCTATAATAGTATGTAGAACAGCGGCTTATGCGGTCTTTAAATTAAATCCCTCACAATATACTATAATACTGCTTATCCACCTATTATTCGAGCGTGATGTTAATTTTACCTTCAGCATTGCGGTGGACGGCGTGACTCCAGTGTTTGACAACATGGTGGCGCAGGGTCTTGTGCAGCCTATCTTCTCTTTTTACCTCAACAGGTACGTTCACATAAAAGTTAGACACACCAATATCTTAGAGGTCGGGAGTTCGATTCTGAAAATAACGATACAAAAAGTTTTTAGGATATCTATAGTGACTTATATTCCAAACGGCTAATAGATCCCTTTTCTGCAAACGCTACAAGCCAAATCTACTGGCGACATTTCTACAGTGGAAAAGGGTTCTTATTTAGGTACAGTTTTATTCTGTGGATTACATTATTGTGATCTAATTGCCAGGGACCCGAACGCGGCCCAGGGCGGGGAGATAATACTGGGCGGGTCTGACCCGGCGCATTACCGCGGCAACTTCACCTACGTCCCCGTGCAGCCCACCTACTGGCGCTTCCGCATGGACAGCGTCACACTCGCCGGACAGACCTTTTGCGCCAAGGTCACATACACATACTCATTCCTCTCTGTCACCACTGTCACATGCCGCCATCACTACTCTCACATGCCGCCATCACTACTCTCACATGCCGCCATCACTACTCTCACATGCCGCCATCACTACACTCACATGCCGCTGTAACTCTCATATGTCACCGCCAAGATATTGGAAATGTTTTATAACATACACTATATTATAACAGGGTTGTTCAGCGATCGCTGACACGGGCACCTCGCTGATCGGTGGGCCCGTGTCCGAGGTGGCGGCGCTGAACCGCGCGCTGGGCGCCACACCCATCGCCTTCGGACAGTACGCAGTCGACTGCACACTCATTCCCAAACTGCCCAGAGTATACTTCTCTCTGGGAGGGAACACCTTCGAACTGGACGGCACTGATTACATACTAAGGGTAATACTGTGTGTGCTGATAATTGTCACCTTGAAAGCTGTACAGAAAACATCCCCTTCCCCGACAAATTAACCTCCCCATCTCATCTTTTTTATTACTACTGAAGATTTGGAAGAAAAGAAGACTAAAAGAACCACCACTCCCTAAATATTATAACTATCAAAATACTCTAATTGTGAGACTTCCTAAATCTCTTAAGTAATCAACATTATTAATACCAGGTATCCCAGTTTGGTAAAACGGTCTGCCTGTCAGGCTTTATGGGGCTGGACATCCCACCGCCCAATGGCCCGCTGTGGATCCTCGGCGACGTCTTCATAGGCAAGTATTACACGGAGTTTGACGTCGCCAACAAGCGGCTCGGTTTCGCTCCCGCCGTGTAAACCCATCCGAAATAATACCGGACAGACACCTTCATAGTAGTCCATGTAACTTGTATGATTTGTGAGAGAATTTGTTAAGTATTGCTTTATTAAATAAAAAAGTAACTCCAAAAAGATGAAATTAAGATGACTTTTTCACTCTTGTCGACTCCAAAATGATGAAATAAATGTGAGTTTTTCACTCTTGTTGACTCCAAAATGATGAAATAATGTGACTTTTTCACTCTTGTTGACTCCAAAATAATGAAATTAATGTTACTTTTTCACTCTGTTTGACTCCAAAAAGATGACAACTTTTATTTCATATATTCGATTTCACCAGAATTAAATAAATATATAGAAGATTTGAGTATCATTTTGAAATTGGTGACTTAAATTTAAATAAGTTATTGAAGAATAATAGAGTACACCAGTAATTGTCAAACTTATTTCTTTCACCGCCCCCTTTGAAAATCAATTATATTTCAGCACCCTCTAATTTTTATTCAGCCCTAAAACTTAAAGACCACAATTTCATTACTTTAATTAATTTCAATGACCCCCATTTTTTGGGCCCCTTATCGCCCCCTCCTAGGTTTCAAACGCCTTCAAGGGGGCGTTATCGCCCACTTTGGGAAACACTGGAGTACACAATAAGCATGTAACCTTAAAGTTAATTTTATCTGTCCGGTGTTTGTTACAATTAGTTTACTCGTAAAGTGTTTTTAGAGATTTGTTATCTAGCTTTAATGTTTTCAGAACAAAAAAAAAACACTTTTGTTCGCAATTGTTATAATGCAATACTGATTGTAAACTTTACCTTTCCTATATTAAATATCAGACATTAAAACAAGGATATCTACCAAAGATAAGAGAATCTCTTTTGAAAATTAACTTTCAGCAAAGTTCTAATGAAACTAAACTATTGTATGAATTAATTTTTTAAAAACTAAGTTTTCATGCAATTTTATGTATCATTTTTTTTTTCGCCTCATTGCAGTTAAAAATTAAATTTTTTTCTTTACATGATTTTTTTTGTAGTCCATTTTTCTAATTTTTTTTTATCATTTTTCGACTCTACATTATTATTTTATAAACCACTACATAATGTAAACTTGTATAATTTAGTTTGTGAATAAATAATAAATATTTAAAAGTAATTATTTGGTTTCATTTAAAAAGATTTGAATCAGGGTTATAAAATGAAAATGCACTGCATTTAAAAAAAGGTCTATATTTCAAGTAAACTCTATATTTATTTTTATATTAAATAAAACATAAAATACAGTGACCATACATAAATTATTAATTACAATAAATCTGATTATCTGCCTGCACTATGATACAAACTAGACACAATCGCTACGCCAGGCCCAGTTTGTGTTTTTTCCTAAACTTCTTCACGTAAGCCTCAACTAGCGCTTGAATCTTCGTAGGATTTATTTCGCCCGATTTGTTGTGACAAATCTGTAATGAACACAATTTACAGTAAAAAATTCCTACACAGGATCTAACTAGATAATATAGCGCCATATATTATCTATGTTTTAAAAGATTTTAAAATAATAATTTCATCTAAATTAACTGTAATGTTTTATTGAATACTTTCTTATTCTTACTAATAATGTATATGCGAATGTTTAGATGTATGGATGGATGTTTGTTACAAGTTCCAGAATCATTGAACGCATCTCGTTGAAATTTGGTACATATATAGAAAATAGTCTGGAAGAAGGACTTTTAATGAAATCTTTATATAATTGAGAGCGGACAGAGTCGCGAGCGACAGTATGACGTTATAAAGCTTCTATTTCTGGAATCGTAGCGCATCTTTCTAGTTTTTGCTTTTTGTTTAAAATATATTTGAAAACATAAAAAAAGGTAGTAAAAAGATGAAAATAACATTAAGATATAAGTATAGATGGTTCAAGGAGTGTAAGTTCAGTGTAGAGTTGTGTGTGGTGTGGGGAGGTATACCTTGGGCACGGCGCGGCGCAGGATGTCCTTGTACTCTTCCTTGGTGACGTGTTTCTTGTTATAGTGCGGCTTCAGCACCAGCTTCACCTCCTCCACCACACGCTCCTGACGGTTCAGCTTCTTCAAGAACTGAAATACATGTTACATTGCTGACTGAGAGATATTCATTCAATTGATTATTGACCTTTTCTCTTTTTGCTGTCTATATCCTGGCAGACTTGTGCGTTCACTTTCAACTCACCTTGCTCTTGACCTGCATCTCGACGGCTGAGCTCGGCAGGTCGTCCAAGATCTTCAGGTTATCCTCGTCTATTTTGACTCCCACATGAGTTTTGATTCCTATAAAATTATATATATTACAGTGAAGTAACAACTGAATGTGACTGAAAAACTAAATTTAAACTTTTCTGCACACGAACCACACACTTACCTTTCTTTTTATTAAGTTTAACAGGCACTTTGGCGGCGGAGGATTTGTTCTTGCGCAGCTTCGAGGGCGGCTTGTCGAAGAGCGCGTCGAAGATGTCCCGCTTGCCGGCGAGCGAGGGCGGGCCGGAGGGCGCGGGCGGCTCGAACAGGTCGCCGAAGTCGCTGGAGCCCGGCGAGTAGGGCGAGTCCGCCGCCTCGTCCTCGCGCCGCGCCATCGGCTTCACCGGCTGCGACTTGATGGGCTCCGCCTTGCCCACGAACAGCTTGGGCGGTGCTCGCGGCGCCTCCGGCAGCATCACGCGCGGCGGCGCCTCCGCCTCCGGGCCGGGCGGGGGCTCCGGCGCCTCCTCGCGCGTCGACTGCAGCAGCGCCAGCACCTTCTCCATGGGCGACAGCGGCCGCCGCGCCAACACCTCGTCCGCCGACAGGTTGGTGCGCTGCGCCGCCTCCAGCGTCATGGAGCCGCCGCCGCCGCCGCCGCCACCGCCCGCCGCGCTGCCGCCGGGCGACGCGGAGGGCGAGCGCGTGGGCTCGTACGGGTCGTAGGCGTCGGGCGAGCGCGCGGAGGCCGCGGAGGCGGGTGATGCGGGCGAGGCGGCCGAGCGCGGGGAGGCGGCGGGCTCCGGCGGCGCCTCGGGCTCGGGCGGCGTCTTGGGCCCGGCAGGGGGGGGTGCGCTCGGCAGGGGCTCCACGACGGCCGTGTTCTCGACCTCCGCCGGCCGGACGACGCCGACCTCCCGCCTCTCGCTAGCCTCGGTCTCCTCCTTCTCGCCGTGGTCGCTGTCGCTCAGCACTATGACGTTCTTCGGGGACGGCGTCAGCTCGCGGAAGGGCGAACGCTCGAGATCGATGATGGCGACGGGCTTCGCGGTCTCCGCCTCGGGCGGCACGGTCGCCCTCTTCCGCTTTCTCTTTTCTCTTTTCGTCTCCCGGCGCTTGCGCTTCTCCCCCTGCTCGTCCCGCTCCTGATCTTTGAAGCTGACGCTGACGAGAATGTTGTCCCCGGAGGTGAACACCTCCTTGGAGGGGCCGACGGTGTCGCGAATCCGCTTGTGTCGCTGACGGTCGGGGTCGCGCCGCCTCTTCTCCTTGCGCTTCCGCTTGTCGTCTGCGGCGACGATGACTCTCAGTTGGCAGGGGTCGGGCGAGAGGTCGGGCGGCGGAGTGCGCGGCGACAACAGACGCGAGTCAACTGAGGGCGGCGACCATTCTGCCGCGACGGGTCGTAGCGGCGCGGGCTCGGGCGAGCGGCTGGCAGTCGGGCGTTTGTTCTTTTTCCTCTTGGGCGATTTTTGTCGCGGCGAGCGGCGGCGGGAGGAGGGTCGCTCGGAGCGCGAGCGTTTCTTCTTTTTAGTGGGTTTCGGCTTGGGACTGCGCGAGGCGGACCTGCGCCGCTTCCTGCCGCGCGACAGCGAGCGGCGACGGCGCGGCGAGGCGCGGCGGCGAGCCGACACTGAGCGGCGCCGCTTGCGTTCCGGCGAGCGGCGCGGCGAGCGGCACGGCGAGCGGCGCGGGGAGATGCGCGGCGTTGCGGAGCGCGGCGACAGAGACACGCGCGCGCGCCTCAGTATAACGGACGACGGCGAGCGCCGACCTCTGGACGCCGAGCGTCGCACTCGGAGCTGAGAGCTGCGACCTCTGAGCGGAGAATTCCTCGCCCTGAGAGGCGAGCCGCGCACTCTCGGTACCGACAACCTCCCTCTGGAAGGCGATTTTCTTCCAAGGGAGCGCGATCTGCGGCCGCGCGATGGCGACTTGCGGATTCTGGACGGTGATCTGCGACTCCTGGATGGAGACTTTCGGGCGCGCGAGAGGGACCGCCTATTTCTCGAGGGTGACTTGCGTCCCCTCGACGGCGACCTCCTTATTCTGGACAATGATTTTCGACCTCGAGACGCAGATCTTCGACTCCTGGAAAAGGACCGTCGCGTTCGCGAGGGCGAGGGGTCTTCGAGCGGCGATAGCGAGGTGGACCTCATACGCGGAGAGATGTCTCGCCCGAACGCATCTTTCAACTTTTTTCTTTTCTCCGTTACCACAGTTCGGACGTCGTATCGCTCTAAATCTTTTCTTTTTTCTTTGCGCCTTTTTTGTTTCTCTTCCGCCGTTTC
The DNA here is from genome assembly GCF_912999745.1 of Papilio machaon. Classification (NCBI taxonomy): domain Eukaryota; kingdom Metazoa; phylum Arthropoda; class Insecta; order Lepidoptera; family Papilionidae; genus Papilio; species Papilio machaon. The sequence continues at coordinate 973,479 of NC_059996.1, read as the reverse complement.
GCTCGACTCGCGACGATCTTTTTTATTCTTACCCTTGTCATCCTTATCCCTTTCTCTGTAGTTCCTTTCTTTACCACTTTTGCTAAGCTTCTTAAAGGAAATATCGGCTTTCTTATGTTTGTTTTTATTTTTATCCCTGGCTTCCTTTTTAGATTCTTTCTTCTTTTTCTTTTTAACATCATCACGATCTTCGCCTTTGCTTTCTTTTTTCTTAACTGAAACTATTTCCTCCTCAGCGGCGGTCGGTTGCGTTCTAACCGGTGATGTGAGCGACGTTTCCGAGGGAGCTTTTTCATTTTCAGAAAACATTTCGTTTCCTTCGTCTTCGGATATCATCTCGGTGTCTAGACCTTCTATCCCCTTATCTTTTTCGTTTTCTAGCGACGTATCTTTCGACTTGTTCTCGTCGAGGCAAGGCGTGTAGCTACGTTCGTCTTCGGTTTCACTTATAGACTCGGTCATTTTCTCAACACCTGCCTTTTCCGGGACGCTATCCTTTTCAGGCGAATGAGCTTTAAGGCAGAGTTCATCGTCGGAATCTTCATCCTCAGAATGTACTTCGTTGTCAGACTTTTCGCTATCCGATTTACCAAGCTCTTTATTGTTAGCATCTGTATCTTTTGATAACAGTTCCGTTGGTAGTTCCTCAGCCTCTTCGTCTAACTCTTTTACTTCTTCTGTAGCTATTTCACTATTTATTTCGGCATTGTCTGCGTTTTCTGAGTCACTGTTGTCTTTGTTTTTCTCTGTGACAAATTTATCAGATTCTGGAGATTTCGTTGGTGCTTCCGTATCATTATTGTCTTCAGAAACAGCCGTGTCTTTAGATATGTGGTTATTGGTCTCTTCTTCCCGTTTTTCTTTATTTTTATCCGGGTTCGTATTTAAATTCTCTTCTGGTTCGTCTTCAGGCTTTGGCTCACGGACAATGGAGACAAATTTGCCAGTCGTCTCTGATTTATCGTTTGTCTCACATTTATCACTTTTCTCAGTTTTATCGACTGTCTCAACTTTATCTACTGTCTCTGTTTCTTCATTAGTTTCTTCTTCATCGTATAAGTTTAAATGTCTTTTTATAAGTGAATGTGTATTAAGTTTTATTTTAATAGGATTTCTCGTGTTAGTAGTTATCGGACACCTTTTTGATACTTTCTCTTTATATTCTTCGTCTGTTTTCTTTTTAATGCTGCTTTCTGAACTAGAATAATGAGGTTTACTACTAATGCTTGTTGTATCTGTTATTGTTTTGCTATTAATTACAGGTGTATTTGAGGCCTCATTTTTGGTAAATTCGGGCGGAGGATCATCGTCCTCCTGCACGAGGTCTTCAAGATTGTCTTGCGGTACTTCTTTAGCGACCTCTACAGGTAAGTTATTACTATTATTTGCAATGTGAACACTTGTGGCGGAATAAATAGAAAAATTTGGACAATCACCATCTGATTCGTCATCACTTTTATCATTATTAGACACATTACATTGTAACTTAGGTGAAGATATTAAATTTCTATGTTCTTTTAAAACTTGCCTAACTGCACTATCTAAAATATTATGAGGCACATTCATTGTACTAGTATCGATTCCCGCCAATATATTTTGAACGGCGGCGGGTGTGGGCGGGGGAGAGTGCCCGGCCGCTGCTGGCTGGGCGGGCAGAGCTGGCAGGTCGGGCAGAGCGGGTAGGGCGGGTAGGGACACTGATTTCGATTGCTTTATTGCTTTATCATCTTCGCAACTATCATCATCATCATTTGTAGGTTCGGTAGGATCATATTTTTCAGTATCGATCACCAAGCCCGAATCACTTTTTTCATCTTCAGATTTTTCAGGTTCTGTAATTTTTGAATAATTAAATATAGGTGGTTCCGGTAATGGCTGATAATCTGAAGTTTGAGATTTATTAACGACGGTTTCTGAGCGTGAGAACATATCACTATTTGAGTTCATTGTGTTAACAGGAAAAGGTGCTTGTCCCATTCGCATATCAAGTGGGTTTTCGAATCCACCGAAAGAATGTCTATTGTGCGTTATTGGGTTATCAGGACGTGGTCCACTTCCCATTGGGAAAGATTGCCATGATGGACCTAAACTATATCGACCTGGTCCTTGATCATTTAATCTCTGATGTGGACCATAATGTTGGCCTCTATTACCATCGTTTGGAATCTGTCTTCTATTCGGTACTTGTCTGTCATAAAAGTTGTCATCGTTGTGTGAATATTGCGGTGGCCGTCTCGCGTAGTTACCAAAATTATCGGAATCATCACGCCTCATGTTATTTTGAAAATTCATATTTCCCTGTCTTTGATTTTGATAGTTGCCTCCGTAATTATTGTCATAATTATTGCCTCTGTTGAAATTATTAGAGTTTTGTTCCCTGTGGTAGTTACCACGGTATCCTCCGCCCCAACCACCGCCACGAGACTGTCCGGGATAAGATGGAGCTTTCTTAGATGCGTCTTCGCCTTTTGATAAATCAAGTTTATCATCAGATTTTGTTGGATTTGAATTATTTTTCGTCAAATTACTTTTTTTATTTCTTTTTAATTTAATATCAATACTACCATCTACAGATACGGAGACGATAGAATTCTTAGAATGTAATAAAGTTTGACTTTCTATTATACTAGATAGAATATCCGGTGCTGTTGAAGTTTGTGGAGGAGATGGGATAGAAATCATCTTTCTTCTTGCCTGAAAACATAAGCCATGATTTTATTTCACATTCCTTGCATTTATATTTAACTTTAATTTTAAACTAGCTGTTGTCCGTGACTCTGTTACTGCAGAACTAAAAAAAATATCCTATAACATTCCCGAATCCAACAGCTACCTTCCAGTCAAAATCCCTACAAAATAGGTTCAGCCGTTTCAGAGATTACCCGGAACAAACAAACAGAAAAAAAATGTAACAATTTGTTTTAGTATTATTGGTAAATACATTATGTGTACGAAATATGTTTTTTTTTTCGAAATTACATACAGATAATCAAATTTTACGTATTTATGTATAGATAATGTATGTATGTATATGTATTATCACGTTTTATGTATAAGATAATGATTACCTGTCTGTAAGCAGACAGCATGTTAGAAGTCGGTCTCATAACGGCAGTCATCAGTCCACTAGAATTATCTTGTTCATCATCTGTGAAATGGTCCAGCTCGTAGTCATTACCGAACAGACTGAGTGAAGTGATGCCAGCTCTTTGCCGTAGACTGGACAAGTTCTGTGCTTCTGATGGCGAGGAGAAGATCCTTACATCATTTGATGTAATTTTCAAATTGACAAGTTGTGCTCTCACACTCGCTCTCACATGGGAACGACGAGCCGCTGTTCTCGGTTGCCGTCTCGTCTGCATATATTATTTAACATTAAAACATTTACAGGACATATTAATAAGAAAATCTGAACTAATATCTAAATGTGAACATATGTTCATCATTAACAAACCAAACATTATATTTTGTCTTATAAAATTTAGTGATAAAATACTTTTTGACGAATCCAAAATTGACATAAACTACAAGAATTTATTACATTAGCTATAGCCCGCGACTCTGTTCGCGCGATATTAAAAAAATACTTTATAAATGGTATATGTGTTCTTCCAAACTACAACTGTGCCAAATTTCATCAAATTCCGTTCAGACCTTCGGGAGATACCTTTAAACAAACATCAATCATCCAAACATTCACATTTATAATATTAGCAAGATTTTATGACCAACAGAAAACAAATTTAAAATTCTATTTAATAATTCTACTAACCCTCCTTTTCTTCTTTAGCTTCTTAAGTTTTTTATTTCTATTTTGTCTGTCTCCATCTGCATTAGTCTTTAATTTCCGTTTCCTGCGTTGCGTTCCTGTTGATCTTCTAGAATATCTGGACCTTCTTTGAGACGTACTCGTACCCCGAGACGTAGTTGGTTCATTTAAACGTTCATTACTTCGACCATTTGATGTGGACGGCCCTTCAATTGTGTCATAATTTCTTGGCACTGTTCTTAAATTTCTTCGCAACCTTCGTGACCTGATGGCTTCCAGGTCTTCGACATCAGATGTGTTGTTAGCATCCAGAAGTTCTTGACAATATGAGCAAAGCCATTGAGATAAAGGCACCTGAGAATTAAAAAATGATTTTTTGAGAAAAATATAATTGCAAAAATATGCTTTATTTTACTGACCAAATAATGATTTTTCAAGTTAATAACTTATTGTTAAATTCAATTATAATTAATGCTTCAGTATTTGAAGAAGATATTAACAAAGATTAGGAAGGACAAGAATAGCAAAGCTTTTACTCTTTGTTATATGTTAATAATATAACTGAATCTAAGCCTACAGAAATTGCAGATTTGATTAAAAAACATTAAAAGTTTCTTTAAAATATAAAAGTTAGTTTTGTATGGTATGTGTGAAAGAGGATATGCATAAGAAGGGAATAAATTCAGATATGACGGCTGATGGAGATGTATGGAGGAGTAGTACATACTGTGCCGACCCTCCATAGGGATAAGGGCAGGTTGATAATGAGTTATTTTATTTAAAATACTAGCTTTTGCCCGCGACTTCGTTCCCGCGGAATTAAAAAAAAAAAGGAAACAGGATAAAAATTATCCTATGTCCTATTCCTGGTTCTTAGCTACCTGCCCACCAATTTTCAGTCAAATCGATTCAGCCGTTCTTGAGTTATAAATGGTGTAACTAACACAACTTTCTTTTATATATATAGATATGCATTCATAGAAATTATTCCGTTCGGATAAAATTGTTGGCATACGCTAGTGTTTTAAAAAAGTACATACTGTATTGAGAGGTGGTGTGAGGCACTGCATGTGATATCCACGGTCACAACCATCACATAGTAACATTGTTTCTTCATTATCTGGACTTGAACACACCTGTAGTATAAAATTAAAGTAATTAATACTTGAGTATCATTTAACAACCTTCAACTGAACCCATTATAAGAGTACTGGTGATCCGGAATCATCTAAGGAAGTCTATGTTTTTTAGGATTGACATTAAATATAAGTTAAAATAACTATAGATTTCATTATATATATTGTCTGTGGTTAGGTTTATTTACATATTTTCATTTAACAGTTCAATGATCTGTTATTACCCAATATATTTGTATTTGTGAACTCCATTTTGATTTTTGCCTAAAATAGGCCTTTAAAAAGGCAATATAAATTGAATTAAAACTATATATAATATATATATAATTGAATTAAAGTTAATTTAAGTTAGTTTTTTTTTGTCATTTAAATGTGACAAATTAAAAATAAACAGTATTAAGTGTTCAACATCTTTTGTATAAAAAAGTTTTAGTGTAAACTGAGATTCATATCTCACATCTTTATCACATAGTAATTTGGGTTAAAACATTGTTACTAGATGAATCATATTGTTCTCTACACTAATAAATTCCATTGAGTAAGAATTACAATAGCATCGGGTTCACATGGAATTGTTTTTAAATCACTACAGTGATCATAGTATTTTTTTTAAGATTATTTTCTTTACAGATGATTTTTTTCTTTGCATATTTTGTATATTGTATGATCAGCAAATATCCAATCATCTAAGGATTTAAACCATCATACTGTACTTAAAAATGTCTATATTCTTATTTATATCTTAATATCACTGTAAAGGTGATCATAGATTCAATCTGTAAGATTTTATTTTACTGTAACTATTACAAATAATACCTCAATACTAACCTCACAATATGTTGAATCTTCCACTATAAGTATATCTGATGAAGGTCTCCGTGGCAGCACTTTCACGGGATCAGACCTTATGACACTTCCACCAGCATGGGTTTTCACAATTATAGAATTAAACGTAATCCTATCTACCGGACATGTATTGACATTTTTTGCCCATTCCGATATGCAGTCCACACAAAATATATGGTCACAGTTCTCCGGAGTGCCCACCTCCTGGTCTTTGAAGCGGAGAAGGCAGATTGAACATTTATCAGAATTGCCTTCAGAACTGTCTGATGCAAATCCTGATGTTTGTCCTGTAGGTTTTTGGGGTGTTGGTAGCTTCTTTGCTGCATTGGAGTCATCAGTAGTCCATCCCGAAATGTCACTCTCATCATCTGAATATCTCAGTTTATACAGCTCACGTCTACGGACACCACCAACTACCACTGAGCTGTCGCTACCGCTGGCAGATTCCTCGTCACTTAAAACCTGAAAACACACAATTTTTACAGAAAACCTTTTTAAAAATAAATCCAATTGTTAAACTAACATGTTGCTATTTACCCGAAGCCTCTTTCTACGTGTATCCGCCACGCCGATGCTATCATCGCTATCGGACTCTGATGAAGAAGTTAAGACATCCACAGTCTTGCTTTTCCGTTTGAACCGCACGGGCGAACCTTCGCTATCCTCCTCACTCATCCTGAGACGTAAACACCGATTCACAAGTGCTGCTTCAATACGCACGACACGAAGCGAATTGCAAAGGTGTAAATGACCTTTGCGAGCTAATTGTTACAACATCTGAGCTAAAAATTATTTGTTTCATCCAATCTTAATACAAAAGAACGTGGTAAAATTCGTTTGATTTCATTAAAATTATTCATACGCGCTACTTTAAATTATTTTTATATTTTGACAGCAAGCCGCTTAAGACGGTCAAGCGGCCATTTTCATTATTGCCATTCATAGACAATGAGGACGACTCATGAGCTTTGCTTGGTTTTCATTTTAATTTTTTTTTCTTAGATTTAACACTAACGACACAATTTTGTATTATTACTTCAATTTCAATAGTTTATAACTGAAAATCCGTAAAGTTGGATAGATTTCACTAAATTAATAGTAGAACTGCATTATTATATTGTTTGTGGTAACTCAAATCGACTGTTATCGACATTATTAATAGCAAATTGATTTGATTGCAGCACATCACTAGTTAATCTCATGTGCGGCTTATTGCATTGTCGCTTTGTGCGTTTTCATTTAGTATTTATTTTCGAAAAACTGATAATCCGGACAGCTTATTTACATTAAACATAACAAAGAAATGACAGCAGAGAACGAACGAGAAATATATCATAAATTAGAAGCGATGAAAGAAATCAGGTACTCTCATTAAGATTGTTATTTCAAATGCTTTCGCACCTGTAGCAACGATCAATAAGTACTTGACACAAAATAATTATTGAATTTAAATTTATTTCACTACGAGAAATATGCAGGAGGCTGCATTGATAAACATCAATTCAATTTTGTTGTAATTTTTATTAAAAAAAGACGATATATAATTCAATAACATTTAGTATTTAAATAAAAAAATACTGTTTTTAGAAATAAGACGATAACTTTGGAACGCTTGAAGCGAAGTATTCTCAATGAAGTGCGCAGTGGTGATCAGGAGGGTCGGTGCTTGGCACAATACAAGAGAGAAATGGAGCTACTACAGCAGGAGAAAATGAGCCATGTGGAAGAGCTTCGACAGATACATGCAGATATAAATGCGGTGAGTAAACATCACCTGTACTTTTTACTCCGGCGGGTCGGCGTAGAGGCGGCTACTCTTTTTTACTACTCTTCTATAAATTGCTATCAGAGGTCATATCTGAATTCACTACCTTTACACATTCCCTTTCTTTGGTCTGCACATACCTTCTTAGCCCCTAAGTAAATTGTAAATTTAATCCATAGTTTATGAACATCATCAAATTCCACGGTTACTATTCAGTTATTTTGGAAATTATTGTTACAAATAAAATAGGATGAAAACTAGTTTTAACACATAAGAGGCAAAACTATCTAGTTTTTTTTCTGTTAACCACTAAAGCACTGTACAGAAGCTGACTGTTGAATTCTATTTTTTCCATGGCTAAGACGTATTAAAATTGCATCAAATTGCCTATTTTTTTGTAGCTATACATAATTAATTTATCTATTTACAATTATGTTTATCCAATGAGAATTGGTTTATTTAAAACTTTACATTGTGATATATTTTTGCAGTTTCATTAAAAAAAATATATATATTATATTATTTTTTTCAATATTGGAATCATCAAGAAGAATTTGAGTGGATTGTTTGTCTTTTAGACCAGTGATTCTCAACCTTTTTTTGTTGCGGCACATATTTAACGATTTCAAAATTTGGCGGCACACAAAGAAAAAGATAAAAATTATTTACTTACTACATATAATTTAATAATATTAACATTATTGTATATTTGCAAAATTTGGCGGCACACAAAAGTGCTATGGCGTAGTGGTTGAGAATCACTGTATTAGACATAGAATGTTTGTTATTTCTAGAGGAGGGCTATTGTTGGAGCACAATTGTAACATGTTACTGTGTTTATTTGTTTTAACTAGTTTGAGAGCTCTCCCGCGCTTCTCGCCGCCGCATAGACTAATGTAACAACAGACTAAACACTATTAAGAGTTATTCTTGAAAGATTAAACTAAAGAATTTATTAAAATACCTGAAATATGTCAAATATGTTTCTGAATTTTTTTTTCTGTGTTTGTATTATATACACAATTTTATTAAAGTATAGTTGACAAATTCTCAAATAGTTCTGTTGTATATGATTATCTTAATTTGTTTTAATTTTCTTTCCATATTTTTGCAAATGAATATCAAAATATGTTTATTAGCTATTTAATGTGTCTACACTTAGTTACTCTGTGCACATGCTAGTTTATCTCTCCATTAAATTCAATTATAAATCCAGGTGCATATGAAATTAGGGTTATGCTGTTGTCTTGTAAAATGTAAATCATATCAATATTGATATATATCTATATATGTATATAAAAGAAAGTTGTGTTAGTTACACTATTTATAACTCAAGAACGGCTGAATCGATTTGACTGAGAATTGGTGGGCAGGTAGCTTAGAACCAGGAAACGGACATAGGATAATTTTTACCCCGTTTTCTATTTTTTATTCCGCGCGGACGGAGTCGCGGGTAAAAGCTAGTAATATATATATAATATGTAATCTTATAATTCTTGTCATATTTCTTTACCATAGAATACACCTATTTTTTATATTTTTTATTGTTGCCGAATTCTCATAAATACTGTAATATACTGAATGTCATAAACACATTAGCCTATTTCCAACAAATGAGACTTAAGGTTCATATGTTAATGTTAATTAACTCATACAAATCTAAAGTTTTTGTGAGTATGACCCACAAGATAATTAGTGATCAGTCAACAAGCCATCTGGAGTCAAATTTAAAGAAGAAACGATTTATTTTTCAGATGGAGACAGTGATAAAGCAGACAGAGGAGAGCATGGGTCGAAAGCTGACGAATGCATCACGATTGCACGAAGACTACCGGCCGCTGAAGGCCGAGGTGGATATGCTGCGTCGGCAGTGCCTCGGCCTCGACCGCCTGCCCGACCTGCACGAGGAGGAGGGCTCTCCCATCACGCCGGAGTGAGTTTCACACTTTACAAAAATTTTGCACTTTATAGCATAGTAAGATTACTCTAAACACTCGGACATTTGGACATATTTATCTGTAAACTTTATTAGTAAAACCAAAGTGCTGGCTGAATGTAAGAAAGTGTTTATTCGTATTTAATCTATGAGCTATAAAAAACTCAGATGAAGAATTATGTAGATATGGCATGCGCGTTCACCCGTAAGGGACAGATAGAGAGTACTATAGACTATACCTATATATAAGTAAAAGGATTGGGGTTACCAGTTATTTATTTTATCCCGAAAGTGAATAATTACGATATAATTTAATATATACCAATTTATATATTCCCAATTATATTGTAATTAATAATTGTAATAAATATAAAAAACAATGCGTAATTTTTATTTATGTGACTAAGATAAGGTAAACAGATTATTTAGTAATACTTAGTCAGGTCATAAATTCTGTCACATGTTTAATATAAAATAATTGAAACAAGTTTATTTATTATGTGATCATTTATATACCAAAATGAACTTAACAAAACATAGATTCTTATGACAAATTACAAAATAATATACTTTATTTCCCCTAAATTCAGGGTAATTTTTACAACAAGATGGTGGTATTATTTTTACGGGTAATAACCAACCAATTTGAAAAGAAGTTTAATATGGCCGCTTGTTTCCCAGATCCACAGTATATTATTTGACACAAATGACATCTGCGTTTGGGCGCATAATGTTCGAAAAATACGATTTTATTTTAGCTGATTTTACACGTATTTTAACATATTAGTTATTTCAAAGACTGTAAAGAACAACTATTTTGTATTTTCTTCCTTATTTTGTATGAATACATTTGAATAGGTGCGTAGTTACAGTACTTACGAGTGAAAGGTTATGTTTTCCTCTTTTCGCTCACTACGGCTTTTACATCCAACAATACAGCAGTATACCATGTTTTATAAACTTTACCTAACTAAAACTGAAATATCAAAATATTTTTACACAATTACAGCGACTAAGTACTCACAATTTTCGAAAAAATAAAACGAATGTCAAACTTTGTTAGGGACAACCTAGGTTGTTTGTAGGGGACAACCTTTGTTCCAAACAAACTCCAAAGCCTGGTACGCAGAAAGGGACAGAAGATAGTTATCCCTGTCTTTGTCACGTCACAGGAATTGTGTATAACTGTATCTCTCTCACTCACGGTATTATTATTACCGTGTCATAGACTTGATAAAAAACAACAAACATGTTTTTAATCTTTGACATGATAGATATTTTTTAATCTATGACATGATCATTTTATAATCTGTGACGACGGATGTTTCGCAGCCGTTTTCCAGCGTCAGTGCGGGGCTCTGGCGTAGCTGGGGGCGCAGGGGGTATGGGGGGTGCTGGTTTACCGACGGGTGTGGGGGGCGCTGGGGGTGCGGCGTTCCTGCCCCCCGCTCCTCGCAAGCCTCCCCCACCGCCCGCGTTCAGGTCTGCCCTACAACAAGATTTCATTACCGTCTCGCTGAGGTTTGATTATGATTTTGTTTTTGTTTATTTTGATCCTTTCGATCCTTTCCTTTCCAATTTCCCTGTTATTTTGTTTACCTTGTTGAAGCTTGTTGCGTTGTGGTCAATTTGATGGGATTTCTGATGCTTAATCTATAAAAAAACAATTCATTTGGAGATTTATAAACATGTTTTAAATAAACAAATCACCACAGTATTACCGAAACTAACGCAGCAAGTATTTATTAAATTTCATTTATTCTTTTATTATTTGCTTTTAGTATGAAATTAATAATCACTCATAATTAAAAATATATGTATTTTTATTGTTGAAGATTTGTGTATTTGCAGACAACAGCCACCACCGATGAAGTCATGTTTGTCCTGTCACCAGCAGATACACAGGAATGCACCAATATGTCCTCTCTGCAAGGCCAAGAGCCGCTCCAGGAATCCCAAGAAACCCAAAAAGAAATAGTCACCATAAAGTTCTATGACACAGTTATGTACACATTCAATCAATATCTCCATGTAAACTTCAAAGGTAAGTAAATTTTGAGGTTATAAACAGATTGTGACCATACAATTCAAAATGTATGGATAATACATATTCTCATATTTATGGTATTTATTTGTAAATTTTTATAACAATGTCATATTTGTTTGATAACTTCACTATAAATTCAGACAAAATTATTTGATCCAATGAAAGAAGTGATGCTTTTGCAAAAAAAAAAATGTAAAACTTACATAGGCATGAGAAAGATCTTGTAACACTGTCACTGACAAGGAGGCGCTGATAATCTGTAATATAGTCAGCTCACTGGTTAAGATAATGTTTTCGGTCTAGATTACATTTAAGAACTTTGTGTATAGGCTATTATAGATTCTAATGTACAGTGTATATATTTTATTATATCATAAAATAATTATAAATACTAAAACTTTTTAATATAACTTAAAAGAAACTTAAAACTTAATGTTTTTGTATAATTTGGATCATAAAACTTAATGCTTTCTGTATAGATTTATAATCTATAGATACTTAATCCGGAGATTTTTTTATATTATAAAGTGGCAAATGAGTAAACGGTCAACTAAATTCGCTAAAATGGCGAAGCAACCGCTGCTCATAGACAACCGCAATTGTAGATTGCCTATCTGTAATTGATGGAGAAGATGTTCAGTATGAGAAAATTTACCTTACTATGCGACCCCTTAGGGGTTAAGCACTTGACTAGCAATCTGGTGGTCCAGGGTTCGAATCTTACCATGTACCAATGTGTTTTTCGAGTTTCGATTTACATATGTACATTTATCTGACATTCTTACGATGAAGGTAAACATCATGATGCTGCACATATCTGAGAAGAAATTCAAAGATATGTGTGAAGTCAACCCGCACTTAGCTGTGGTTGACTATGACCTAGTCACCCCTAACTTAGGGTAGACTCCGAGCAACTCAGTGGGGTCGCATAGTGAGCTGATGATGATGCATCCCCTCCATCAAATCATCTTCCCCTTTCCATATTTTCCGTATAAGATAAAGGTGGGAAGGGAAAGAAGACTAAAACATGTCCTAAATTTCCTCAATATATTTTCGAAAATTGACTCACTATTAGTAGTCAAATTTGTATGAACCACTATCTATAGGTAATACATCTATAGCTGTAAGTCTGTATGACATTTCAATGCAAGAGATATACTGTGCTGACCCTAACTAGGGAAAAAGGATGAAGGTTGAGTTATACCTTCTACTACAACAACATGATCTAGTCAAATATATTAATGTTATGTCACCGATTGATTGAGAAATTTGCCCGTTTGTAATCTGTCTGTGCATATTATAAACTGTTACATATATGTCATTTTTTGTCAGTTTATAAACTGACTGATTTAAATCGTCAAATTGTGCAGTGAAATTTTGTTTACGTTAAAATTACTCGGTCAAAAAAAATATTTTGTTAAGTATGTTTATTATAATTTTTTTTTTGGTATGACATTAGATTTTCTAAGCGGGTAAATGTCATAGTCAAACAAGGATATCTGTCCTGGTGACAGAGACGCCTGTCACAGATAGTCTTGTCAAGAAATATATAAAATCTACTTATACATAAAAAAAAATGGCTACAGTACGAAAAACAAAATTGTGACAATTTTTTCACATTGACAGGAGCTGTTGTAATTTAGTTTGACTTATCTCCACAGAGTCAGATATTCTTGTCGATCCATGTCACTTGAGTAGATAAACGGTATAGAGAAAAAACTAAAACATTTATAATTTTTATATTTTAAACTAGCTGTCGCCCGCGACTCCGTCCGCGCGCAGTTAAAAAAAACTTAATAGGGGTATGAAAAATAGATGTTGTCCGATTCTCAGACCTCCTCAATACGCTCACAAAATTTCATGAGAATCGGTCAAGCCGTTTCGGAGGAGTTCAAGTTCGAACCCCGTGACACGAGAATTTTATATATTAGATAAGATAGGTTAAGACGAATTAAACGAATCATTTAAATAGTTTTATTAGTCAATTCTACCTTACCAATAACTTACTTACTTTAAAAAAAATCTTTTCGGTCGCCCGTGACGTCAACGGAGAATTAAAAAAAAAATGTGTGGTATAACATGCCCGCATTTTGGCATACAAACAAAATTTTTTTTCCTTAGCAACGCTAATACATCACAAGTACGTGTTATGTTATTTTTTTTTTTCAAAATAATTATGCTGTACTTTAAATTTCATTAGCAAAGTAAACAACGTGCGACGCGTGAACTCTGATTCTTTGTCTGTGCTGGCGTAGTTTTCTAGTATCACCAAAAGATTCAAGCGCTAGTTGGAAACATTGTCTCCTTTCTCTGTACCGTTTATCAACTTAAGTATTGTGTAGTGTATTAAGTAAGAATTTACTAGTTGTAAATATAATAGATATTAATTGTGAATATAATTGTTTTTAAAATATAAAATTTCAAAATCTATAGTGTTTTATTCAAAGTCTTTATTGCAGTGTACATCGTCATACACTTTTACGGCCTAGATTAAATCAATACGTCATCATGGTTACACAAAACTTATTACAAACAAGCAAATTATGAACTTATTGTTGGAAATACGCGCGCTTAGCGTTGCCAGGCGTCCGGCAAGCCATATATAAAGATAGAGCCGGATATATGTAGGCTTCTTGATTGCGTGTCCGGTCAAAAAAACGGTTTTCCGGCTTTTTACATTTCCCTAACTAGAGTGTACCTATTAATACTGAGACAAAATCCTGAATAATAAAGGATGTCCGACCTTTCTACACAAATGTCCGGCCAAATTGGCTGGTCTGTGCGGCTTGTAGGTTTGGCGACCTGGCAACCCTACGCGTACTTCATCTGTCTTGACTTTCTAAAATTCCAATGCTTTCGTTGAGTGAGCGTGGGAATTGTATCGTAAATTAATCAAAATGCATAATTGACAATGATAAAGGACAGTAAACTAAAGCCAACCCAAGAAAAATACCACAAGATTAGCTGGCTTTAAAGGAATAATTTTACTTGGATACGATTTAATACAAAATACAGTAATTATCTTTTCATTTTATATACTCTAGTTCATAGATGCTGTTGCGTTACACCTTTCAAGGTACCAGCTGACAAACTTTCCACTGAGATACAGCAAGCTGACATTAATTTTCATTCATTAGCATATAAACGATCACCAGGTAAATTTTTAGTTGAGAGGAAATCATTGAAAACTTCAAGGAGCCAGCTGACGTATAATCCACCGTGTTATGGTCAGCTGACTATGTTTTTCTTTCAAAATACTACATAAACTATACTCTGATAAATTTTCAAATGAGAGAAACATGGAGAAATTTTTTTTTTTTTTTTTTCTCAATGTTTGGGAGGCTGCCACTGCCCACCCCACCCACGGAGCCGCAGCTGATGGTCGCGAGTATTCATAGTATAAGTCCCTTATGCATTTTACTATTTTTCGTTTGGGAGAGACTTGGTTATGAAAATCTATCACTGGCTCCCGGACTAATTTGGAAGAACGAAGTCGAAATAAAACGAAATATATTTAAACACATCTTTATTACTTAATTCTTACATAAAATCCGTATCTTATTTTTATCACAAAGTCACCAAAATACTAATTAAAAAAAATAATACATATTTTTTTATATTTTTTTACACTCATCTCGACTAAATACTTGAAAAAAAAACGGAATGTTTAGGAGTCATGGTTTAAAACTTTGAAATTATTTGTGATTTTTTTATTGCTTAAAACACACAAAATTTCAATATTAGTAAATAAAAAAATAATTGCAATATTTTTTCATGTTAATTATATAAAAATAATTCTAAACTCAAAGTTACGACTTATAGAGAATTTTCTAACTAAAATCACTGTATTGTTTCACAGATTCTTTTTATTAATAATAATAAACAATACAATAAAAAAAAAGTAATAATTAAAACTAAATTGTGATTTGTTGTCTGTACTTTAATTTTTTTTTAATTTGTCGTAGAATTTTATCATAACTTATATTTTTTTCTTATATATTATTTAGATTAACATTATATAATTATAATAAAATTTGGTCTATTTTTAAATCGATACTGTATAGAATATAGAAGTTCAGATAAATCGGCTAAATCAGAATTCGTAGTTTGGGGGGAGTTGTACGGAGAGAGGAGAAGGGGGGGATATTGAACCAGAACCATCTGTCAAATGGCGCCACTGTCGACAATACAGCCATCTGATTGGCTAACTATATCATTTGTATACAGTGGGCACGATTATGCCCACATTTGAAAATTATATCGTAACATAGAAATATTGGATAAATAGGACGCAAAGTCAAAATGGTTCTCGAGATGACAAGACAAGAAAGTGACATAATAAAAATTATTGACTTTCCCTTTGAATGTCAATTTGTATGATTTGGGGTTGGTGTGGTAGGGGGATAGTGGGGGTCGGGTGTTGTGGGGTCATTAAACTAGAGGGTAGGATGCTGCGGTGGCGATACCGCAGTGGTTTTGGCGGTTGCGCGCCATCTTGATGTATCCGAGGTCGCCCCAGGAGCGACCCCACGAGTTCTTCACCAGCCAGTAGTCACCACCATCTTCATCAGTGCCGTAGCCAACCACCAGCACCTGAGGACAATGATTTTTTTTTATATCCCGTCATCTTAAAAAATAAAATGTATACTTTCTTTTTAAATAGAATAATTAGTAATGTGGAGTACAACTTACGCCATGATCGAGAGAAGACGAGGAGCAGTTCTCGTCAAAGTATACTCCGTCGGAGTAGAACTGGAAGGACTCCTGTGAGGCGTCAATGGCGACAGAGACGGGGCCCACTGTGGCCACCGCAGCCATCAGCTTGCCTTCATCACCAGATGGGATGTCGATGAAGCCAACATCATCAGCACCAGCATTCTTTGGGTTGTATCTTAAAATAATATATGTCAATGTGGTCAAATTGATCATTTAGTTACTACTAGCCGTCGCCCGCGACACCGTCTGCGCGGAATTAAAAAAATTATTATGCTATGAGTTTTTCCAGACTATGTTCTACATCTGTGGCAAATTTCATGGAAATCCATGAAGCTGTTTTGAAGATACCTTTTAACAAACATCCATACATGCAAACATTCGCATTTGTAATATTAATAAGATACTTGTTTTTTTTTTTGTAAATAAGGAAAACGGAATGAGAACAGTACAGTCCCCTTTAATAAATGTGCATTCAAGCTCATTCTATTATGACGTCATAGATCTATAGAAAAAAAGATAGAACCAGAAAAGCGGAATAATTAAAAAAAAAACACCATTTTGAATTTGTTGTTCCAAATTCAAAAAATAATACTAACGCAAGTCATTCCTGGAGTATAAAAAAAGTGGGGACGTGAGTGATAGTCATTTTTGTCATAGAAATGTTAGAAAAAAAAAAAAATTGGTAAAATGACCCTATTAATTTTTACATAATAATCTCACCTGCATTTATCATCAATGCCTTCATAGGGGTAGCTCTTCTCAGTGTCAATACCTCTGTTGTCTTTGATGTACTTGAAAGCATTGTCCATGAGACCGCCATTGCAGCCGTTGTTACCATACGCCGCGGAACAGTCGATCAGGTTCTGCTCCGAGAGAGAGACCAAGATGTTGGTCCTGCGGTAGTGTTGACCTTCCAATGCTCCAGTCTGGGGAATATATCACGGTGTTAGAACTTTACAGTGGTAGGACCAGCAACAAGAATATGTTTTGGATGCACGAAAGCGCCGGATCGACCGGTGCAATACCACGACCACACAGAAGACTGTCGTGAAGTGGATGCAATTCTGCGTTTCGTCTGATAAATGTGCGTCCAGAAAGGCGTATTTTAATCCACGTTCCCTTCCCAATATTTTCTTAAAAGGTAATGATGGAAAGGGGAAGTGGATTTGGTAGTGGAAGGGACACAAAGGAAGGGGAAATATCCTCTCTCTGTGCGTCCACTTCATCGTTGATTAAAGGGCAACGTGTCTGCAATTGCCGATGTCAATGGGCATCGGTTGCATCGCTATTTGGGCGAATTCAGGAGGCTGCTTGCTCATTTGCCTTCTTTACAATATAAAAAAATATATAAACAGTTAAAAAACCGATATTCGATCTTGTATCTTTAACTATCTGCAGTATTTTCAATATCATTTTCAATTCGGTCTTCGGTTTCATTTAGTTTAAACAATTACATCATCAGCTCATTACACGTTCCCATAGGGGCTTGAAGACTACCCCAAGTTAGGGTGCCTAGGCCATAGTCAAGCACACTGGCTCAAAGGGGGTGATTAAACTTTAAATTTAAGGATTGTAAAAACTATGACTATTTGTTTATGATCAACATTATCAAGAAATTATTTTAAAAGAATGTTTTCATTAGAAATTAAAAAAAAAATTACTAACAATTCAAATAAAATTTAATCTAAACTATGTATGTACTTTAAATTCTTTTGTAAGCGATTATAAAAACAATTAAATATACTCATTAAATTAAATACTATTTAAGTTAACATAAACATTTTTTTTTAATATTTCCTATTATCTTACTAATATTATAAATGCCAAAGTTTAGATAGATGTTTGTTAGTAGTCTCCGGAACGGCTCAACGGAATTTAATGAAATTTGGCACAGATGTAGAACATAGTCTGGAACACATAGACTACTTAAGTTTTTTTTATTCCGGTCGGACAGAGTCGCGGGCGACAGCTAGTTATATATTATTATTACAAGATATAAATCGTAGTACAATAACATACACAGGATGTCAACGAACTGTTCTTTGTGAACAAAATATTTGCTGTATAAATAAGAATGGACGAGGACAAAGGCCTCAATGACAAACAAACTTCGACCCACTTCCTATAAACTAACAAAGAATCTAATGTATTCGATTTAAATGTTTATAATTAACATGTTGTTATTAACAAAAGTAATGTGGATTTCGACTGCAATTATACTTGTCTTCATATATTCATCTCTTACATTCTCATTGAAAGAAACAAGGACAACATGATGTGTTGTTACTTCCGATGAAACTTAATATTAGTGCCTGGAATTAGTCAATGGGGTTGGGGCTAGTAGTTATTTTTTTTATTCATTAGAGAATGTTTTTTTAATACGTGTTCCAATGTTGTAATGGTAAACTGACAAGACGTTTTTGAGTTATCTATGTAAGATTTTAGGCAGCTCAGTATTTCGAATGAGTTTATTTCTATTCTACATTTTTCGAGACTCTAGGAGGCAGCTGACCCTCTCTACGTATTGCGCTATAAAATGGTAACCTATTTGCATTTGGAAAGACAAATCAATCTTACTAATATTATAAATGCGAATGTTTAGATGGATGTTTGTTTGAAGGTATCTCCGTAACTGCTGAATGGATCTTGATGAAATTTGGCTTATACGTAGAACATAGCCTGGAACAAATTGGCTGGTAATAAAGTTTTTTTTTAATTACGCGCGGATGGAGTCGCACGTGACAGTTATTTTTTTATATTTAGTGAAGACGTAATTAGGACAAAGTGAATTTTAAGCTTTTATTTTGTTGATTTATCGATAATCATGAATGCCCTACTTGTGCCTAAATAAGTAAGATTATTCTTTTTGTCGTATGAACTAATTAAACAGCTGATCTTTGCACTACATATGTATCACGCTGGTCATGTACATGATTGACCTAGCACGTGACTAGCAAACTAAATCTCAAGGTGACAACTTCTAGTTAGATAGACAATAAAGATGTTATTATGTGTTAAAATTTATAAATAATCTTCTAATGGTTGATGAAAAAAGTGGCCATAAGTTTATTTCACAAATACCAAATAATTTTTATTGGAACGATTAGAACGAAGTTCCTTATCGCGCGTTGTGAAAGGGGGCTAGACGGAAAAAATTCTTCGACGGAAAAGTTGTCACATCACTTTTTGCTATATCACCATGGCAACGACGTGACAATATATAACGAAAATTCATAGAAATAAAATGTACTTCTTGTGAAGACTTAAGTTTTTTATTCATAGAATAAACATTGGTTCCTTCACTAATTAATTGAAAGGAACTTCGTTCCATCCGGGTGTCCCTTCACACCTCTCAAGTTTTTTTTAATTCAAGTATATCGTAATATTTACATCAAATTATTGACGTTAATATGAATCGAGATATTTCAGGATGATTATAAATTAATTAAACATTATTAGATATAGTTTATAGATGAAATCTATATCTGGTTACTCTATGTTTGGTTTAATATTATTTCCTTTTAAAATGTTTTGTTTTATGTGTGACTAACGCGCGTCTGTTCCGGTCATAAGTTATGTACATTGAAGTACATAATGTAAATGACTCAGTTCGATGATTAATTGCATCTAACCGGGTCGATTTACAATGTGGCGATGTTTGACAAACAGGTCATCGATACATTTGTACAAACATTTGTCATGTATCAGAAATACAGATGTTTTATCATGAACTTATATTGTTTCCCGCCTAAAAAAATAATTTGATTTTCATCAAATTTACAATATCCGTTAGTAGTTTAATAACTCTGGCCACTATGATGCATTTATTTTTATAAATAAACACGAACACACCCAATTTGAAAAAAACAAAAACAATGGTCAAAGAGCAATCATTTCAACTTGATAACAAATACGTATTACGTAAAATTTGAATTTCGAACACACAAAAAACAACATTCAGCGAAGAATAACAATAATCAGCCATTACTATTACGTACAATTTGAATTTAGAACAACATTTGGAAAACAATTGTAGAAACAATACAATGATTATCGATTTATTTAGAACAGTTCTAATTTCTTTTAAACAAAGGCAAAGAAAACTACGTATTCATGAGGGAATTTAAATACAGGTTAAATTTGTTTAAAGCACAATTATTAACTAAGTAACCGTTGGTTTCTGAGACCAAGATCTCTGTATAAAACATATCGTTCTGTCATTATTATTGACAAAACAGAGATGGCTTTGATGAAACAAAATGCACGTGATTCCCCACATCTGACTAGCAGCAAAAACTTTCAAAACCAGTTTATGAGATGATCACCTAATACGGTGTAGCTAAGTTTGTTGTAAATTATACATTATTACTACGGTGATAAGGTTAAAATTCGTATAGTTGACATGTTTTAACGCAGAATCAGAGTATTACGTTTCAATAGGGTATAAGTAAAAAACTTCTTGGGGTCCTTAGATCTCGATTCGTATTTTTTTTTACTTCAAATAATTTGAGGTTGTACTGTATGCTAGAGGATAGTTTTAAGTTGGCAAATAAATAAGCAGTTAATGTTAATTAGCTTAAAACTCTTTTTATATAAAATATAAGACGTTGGTGTTGAAAGATTTTGTACCGTAAATAATGTATGGTACGAAATGATCCGTCGAAATATTTCAAACTACGACGTAAACAGTTACAATGCTTAAGAGATATCATAAAAGGTGTAACTCTTTTCATCGATAGGGCTTCTAATGGTCTAGATGGTCTAATTTAGTCAGACTGAAGACCAGATAAAGTATGGTATATGGTACTTACCGCACTGAAGGACCAGCATGAGCCGCATTTGCCCTGATCCTTAATCTCTGTGACTGCGCCTTGTTTACGCCAGTCCACGTGGTCGGGAATGCGTACGTTTGCCGGCGGGATGAAGACAGCGCCGCGCTCACCCGCGCTCTTGCCGAACAGACCCTTGCCGTTTCTAAATACGACAATGTTATATTAGATATATGTCTATTGATCATTTCTCGCGTCTGTGGATTCATAGATCCGAGTCTTGTGACTCGATCCGATTGAGGTGATCCGATCAATCATGTGAGAATTGTCATCAGTGATCTGATAGACCGTGGTCGATTAAGTGGTGAATACCCTGTTGTTAAATTTCTTAATCTATATGTGAACCTTAAATATTTCCCCTCATCGTACAGACCTATCAGGTCCTCTGTGGACTACAGATCAACCTGAACCAAGGTTCTAATTACTCGAATAAAACAAACCTACTAAAAATAATATGGTGTCAAAAAAAAATTACTAATCATTTGTTATACAAACCAGATGAAAAAATCTATGTCTCAAGATCATTACGATGGTAAACCTGACAAAGTCGCTAAGTTAGAGCATAAGCTAAGAGATTGACATCGTAAATAACTAACAATAATTCGGAAACACATAACAAGTAGCTAATAACACGATAAGGGGCCACAATCAATATACATCGTCACGCTAATCTTGTTTACTTGATAAATTATTATTCTTTATATAATTTGTTATTATTTACCACGCAATTTGTGTCGCATGCTTATCACTTTTATCATATAAAAAAAAAGAAACAAAAACAGACGTTTCGCACGTCGCATCCATTGTGCAGTGTCCGCCCTCCGGATGTTTAATTTTGCAGATAAATAAACATCCATATTATATTGCAAATACATTATCAAAACTACAATGCTAAAAGATAAACGGTTAAAACGAAATTTCGCACTACAATATCGTAAATATATTGCAATTTCGTATTTACATCGTAATTAAAATAGAAAAAAATAACCTTTTAAATTTAAATTTAGTTTTAACACATTTTAAATTACTTATGGAAAATCCCAAATCAATGAACGTTTATTTTTGAACCCTAAACAAATATTTGCTTTCATTTACTTATATAGAAACGGCTAAAACACTCACGTATATATATCCGGTGTCGTCACCGACTAGTTTCGAGCCCTTCGGGGGCCCTTCATCAGGGTGAGTAGGACTGATATTATTTCGCCCTGATGAAGGGCCCCCGAAGGGTTCGAAACTAGTCGGTGACGACACTGGATATATATACGTGAGTGTTTTAGCCGTTTCTATATAAGTTAATGATAATGTCTCACGAAAGTTTGAATTATTTGCTTTCAAATGAAATTACACAACCAAATCATGTAATTTTACAACTTCAATTATATATTACCATTCTATCTTAGTAACAAAAAGAACTTAATATTTTGAATTATGCTCAGAATAACCCAATCAATTCCATCTATGGTAATTATAAAACTCAGAAAAATAATCAAATGACCTCATTTCTAAATCGGTAAGTTATTTAGTTACAATGAAAATTTACATACAAACAAACAAAAGAGAAGAGGGGACGCATAGGAAGGAGAAATATCCTCTATCTGTGCAGCCCCTTCTCCGTTGATTAAAGGTTTAGCAACGCATCTGCATTTGCGCATGTCTATGGGCAACGGTCGCCTCGTTATTTCGGCAAATCCAGGTGGCCGTTTGCTCGTGCCACATTATAATATAAAAAAAAACAAACAAGTGAAAAACATCAACAAAATATTATGAAATACTCCTACGTAGTCAAACTAGTGATATATTATGTTACTAAATATACTACGTAGTTTCTATAAGGTCAAAAGACCCTAATGTCAAACACTTCGTCATGTTCGATACATATCACGTGAATTATTAAAAGTAGATAATGTTTATCATAATGAGGACATTTATTATTAATACATTAATTATTGTAAAGTTTATTTTATGTTATTGCCGGGTTCACATAGAAATTATTTTTTATTATTCAATAAAATTTAATTCAATAATATCTTCTTTTTTTATTATTTAATTTAAATTAAATAATAAAAAAAGAAGATATTATTATAATTGGATAAATTAAAGCTATTAATTTATCTCTATCTATTTTTATATCTATTTTTATAATTTATCTGTTAATTGTTTTGAAAATAATATTATTTTTTAGTCGTTAAAATTAAATAAATACTATTTTAAATTTAAATTTAAAAAATAATACATTTTTTTATTTGCAAATATCTATTAATATTAAATTCGTTATGAACTATGACCTAAACAGTTTAACCCATTTTGATGTATATAATTCGTTCCGTATTCTTTCCCGGTCAATGATAACATTAAAACCGTAAGATTCCACTGTCGAAACACTTTAAATACAAGTCATTTCTCTCATTTATAACACACATAAAAAAAAAAAAAAAAAAAAAAAATTCAGTCGAATTGATAACCTCCTTCTTTTTGAAGTCGGCTAAAAAGAACAAGAATATATTTTTAAACTGTGGCAATAGAAACTAACGACATTATCTGATGAAAAATAGTACAACCAGCATTTCGACTTATCAGAGTAAAAAAGTAATCGGTTGAGAAATGGAATTTATCATCGGATATTTGAATTTTTTTTTAATATCTTATATATCTATATATATAAAATAAAGTCGTGTTAGTTACACTATTTATACTCAAGATCGGTCGAACTGATTTAGCTGAAAATTGATGGGGAGGTAGTTTAGAACTAGGAGACGGACATAGGAACTTTTTTTTATCTTGTGTGCATTTTTTTTTATTCCGCGCGGACGGAGTCGCGGGTAAAAGCTAATTTTCATTAAAAATACTCACTTAGTTGTCTTATTGAATCCGTTCATAGTGTGTACGAACTCGTGGTGCAACATGTCTCCATACTTATTTTGCTTCAATTTGAACGACACCTGACCGCGTGCAAACTTCTGATTATGCTTGGCTATCTTGTGCTTGTTCTCTGCATATATCTTCATTCTAAACTTATCCTCTACTTCGCTGTCGTACTGTTTCTGATGCTCCATCTAAAAAGGAACAAAAGATAGTACATCATCTAGGAAGTAAAAGGAAAAAAGACGGTCGAAGTACAAATGTACAAGGACTGTTTGTACACATCGATAACAAAGAAAGCTAAAAATAACTGTAAAACAACAACAAAACACAAAGAAATTACGCGACAAAATATACGGGATGTGTTTCAAATGTGGTAAATAAAAAACTACACCGCATAAAAAGGATAAGAAAAAATCTATATCCAGCAGTGTAGTTCTGGGGTAAATGTATTTTTAAATAGGTAAACCGTACCTTAAATGCATTCCACTCCTCTTTCACCAGATCGAAGAAGGATACGGCACTGGCCGCGGCCACCACACACAGCAGTACTACTAAGCCTCTCATGGTTAACCTGAAACAAAAATATTGATTGTCTTTCTTGCTATACAGTTTTACAAAGGGTAAAAAAAAACGACTACTTTCTCGTATTAGTCCGGTGTTGGTACCGAACAGCTCTGAATCCGTCGGAAACCTTCCTTTTTTTTCGAAAACATTTTCTAGGGCTAAGTACTCAGCCCGAGCAAATGTCTCCGAGGGATTGGGATTAATTACTACGTTAAATACGTGAGTGTGCCATTTTTAATTAGTTTATAAAAACTATAATATAAAATATTTATGTTCGTTTGAGGAAAGATTAGTCCGATTTTTTTTATTCCGAATACATAAAAAAACAGGTAAGTAGTTCTCTATTTAAATATTTTTTTTTTAAATTTGTACTCTAGCCGTCCAGTACAAATGCATTCATTTAGTTGAATTGCAGACATGTCGAAAGTAGGTATTATGTAAAACGCCCACTAACGCCTACAAATAACCAAATTTTCGTAGCTAATATAACTAATATTTAGGAATTTAAGAAGAAAACGAGAAAATACCGTTACATTAATTTTTTTTTGGTATCACTGTTACAGACTTTTGGTTGTAACATTGAAACCCCCGACACAGTGACCATTCGCATTTTTCTTAAAATGAGCCTCCTTACTAAGATAAATTAAATAACACAATAAACAACAATGAATAATTTCTAATGATTACATCTTGAAAATTCTTGCATCATATTGCAAATGTCGTACACAACATGTATTTATAACAATAATTAGATTACTGCTAACTATTAACACGAAAGTTTACTGAACCAATAACATTTTAATAAATACCGTCATTTAATAAAATTCCTAGAAACATACAAAGGAATTAATATCTGGCATATTTATTTATTTATTTATTTATTTATTTATTTACAACACAATAAAAACTGGGTAAAAATTATCCTATGTCCTTTTCCTGGTTCTAAGCTACCTGCCGACCAATTTTCAGTCAAATCGATTCAGCCGTTCTTGAGTTATAAATGGTGTAACTAACAACAAAGTTGGTATTAATAAACATTATCAATCATGATTCATCTTAAATGGTATTATCGTTTTTGTTTTCACACAAAAAACATAACAACAAAAAATAACATAACCCTATAAATTACTTCTCTAATTAGGCATGCGCATAAAATATTTAATAATAAACAATAACTACACGCTAAAAACAATCAATTAAAAAGTTATTTTTAAAATATCATAAGAGTTTCAAGGATGAAAATCCTAATGAAATTAATTAATGACTTATAATTTTAATTTATATTCAAGAACGCAATGGCAATTAATTTGTGTAATATTTTCGTTACATTATTTTAATAGTAAAAAGTTGGTATTATTATTATTTATGTTTACAAATTGTATTTCCTTATTTACTACGCAACAATCAGTGGACTCGTATGATACAAACAAAGAAACGATATCTAATCAAACATCCTTCAAATCAACAAAGTTTACATCTTACAAAAAGAAAACAAAACTATGAAATCAATGTAAAAACTTACCTTAAGTTCGCTAGAATATAATAAAACTTATTCTAGGGTAGGAACAACGTATTTAATAATATGGCGTTAAACAATGATGACTACTCCCTACAAATGGTAGAAATCTTTTGAGGAAAAATTGATTCAAAACGCTATATTAAAGGAGAACGAACAAAATTCCTGAATCACCGTTCATCATTCAATGCGAGTTTGACATTGCAGAGTAGTGATAGGAAATATTTAGCGTTTGATATCGATAACTGTTATCACTATGGTATTCGCATGCTTAACGATTTAAAAAATACTTCAATTTATAATTACGACGTAACCAAAGAAATGGTAGTTTTTTTATTCGTTTTGTTTTACACTTTTAATTTTGAGTTAAATTAATTGCAAAATAGCAAATGAACAGGTAGGTTTTTAAAAAATTGAATACAAATGTTTAGTGGCCTTTTAATCCAATACTACCTATTTGTTTTTTTTAAACCAATCACTATTAAGCTATTCTTATTTAAATAAGCATTCATTTAGTTTATACAAATATATAATCTGAAATGAAAAAAATTGTATTTACGTACACAGTTTTTATTACAGCCAAAAAAGTTTTCTTTTCGTTGATTGATTGTTACGTAGCCAAGCTATTAAAAAATTTCCTAAAAAAAATTACGTTCTGCTGTCATTATTAATGTCAATGTCAGTGTCAATGTGTCAAATATATATGTCATGTACATGTGCTTATACTGCTTATCCAAAATTATTTTATAGACATTAAAGCGAGAAAAGAACAATGAAACAGAATAAAAAAGAAGAAAAAGCCATGCAGCAAAAGTCTAAAAAAGACAAATTCAAGCTGTACAAACCTAAAAAGAAAAAAAGCAGTGAAGAAGATGCAGCAATTCAATATTTGCAGGCTCAATATGATAAGGTACAATCATTCGTTGTTTCTATTCCATAATTATTGGATTCAATATTTTTGTAATAAAAATTCAATTTATTTATTTGTTACAGATAAATCCAGATGCGATAAAAACATTTAAAGATTTTCCACTATCTCAAAAAACGTTAAAAGGATTAAAGGATAACAATTATGTTACACCAACAGAAATACAACGACAAGCCATCGGGTACGCTTTACAGGGCAAAGATATTTTAGGTGCGGCGAAAACTGGGTCCGGTAAAACATTAGCATTTTTAATACCAATCTTAGAAAATTTGTTTTGTAAGAAATGGACTCGGCTGGATGGAGTTGGCGCACTAGTTATTTCACCAACAAGAGAATTAGCTTACCAGATTTATGAAACATTAAGAAAAGTCGGTGGTTTGCATGATTTTTCAGCTGGTTTGATTATAGGTGGCCAAAATCTTAAGTTTGAAAGAAAAAGAATGGATCAAATTAATATTCTAATCTGCACACCAGGCAGACTGCTGCAACATATGGATGAAAACCCTTTATTTGATTGTAGTCACCTCCAAATACTTGTATTAGATGAAGCTGATAGATGCTTAGATATGGGATTTGAAACAACCATGAATGCAATCATAGAAAACTTACCACAGGAAAGACAGACATTATTATTCTCTGCAACTCAAACTAAATCTGTAAAAGATTTGGCAAGACTCAGTTTATCTTTCCCCACTTATGTTGCTCCTCACGAACAAGCTGAAACGGTGACCCCAGAATCCCTACAACAAAGTTACATTGTCTGTGAGATTGATGAAAAAATTGGTATATTATGGTCATTCATCAGAAATCATCTAAAGCAAAAAGTACTAGTTTTCATGGCCACTTGTAAACAAGTGAAATACACATATGATTTATTTTGTAAATTGAGGCCTGGTGTTAGCTTGTTAGCTCTGTATGGAACATTACATCAAGAAAAAAGAGAGAGAATTTACAATGAATTTTGTAGAAAGTCAAATGTTGTTCTATTTGCTACAGATTTGGCCTCGAGAGGCTTAGATTTTCCTCATGTTAATTGGGTAATTCAAATGGACTGTCCAGAAGATGTTGAAACATATATACATAGAGCGGGACGTACAGCAAGAGGTGTTTTTGGCAAAGGCGAAGGTCTTTTAATGCTTCTGCCACATGAAGAGAAAATTGTTGAGGATCTTAAAAAAAGTAAGATTCCCATTAATAAAATAGCAGTAGACCCGTCTAAAGTTGTAGCTCCTCAAAGAAAAATAGAGGGATTACTTTCAGATAACACTGAACTTAAACAAACTGCCCAAAGAGCATTTGTCAGTTATGTCAAATCAATATTTTTGATGAAAAATAAAGAAATATTCAATGTTCATCTTCTGGATACTGATGCTTATGCAAGATCTTTAGGTTTGATAGTCCCTCCAAGGATAAGATTCTTACATAAAAACCTAAAAGGATATAATCCACCCAAAAAGGAATCTGATAATGCGGAAAATGAAGATGTTCTTGATAAATTAAAAACAAAAGCTGAAAATGATGCTGGCACTGACCAAAGTTCAGATGAAGAGGAAAAGCCTATTCCACAAGAAAAGAAAAATAAAAAACTAACTAAAGAGTTGCCTAAATTTGATTTTCACAATGATGCAGATAGTGAAGAGGATGAATTTTTACAAGTAAAGAAAGCTAATGTTGATGTTAAACCACCAATAGAAGAAGAGGAACAGAATATAACTAAAAAGAAAAAGAAACCATTAACAAAAGCTGCAGTCGCTAAAAAATTACTGAAAAAGAAAATCAAAGTAAATACACAAGTCAAATTCACAGAAGATGGTGAGGCTATAGAAGATGAAAAGAAAGACGTTAAATCAGACTTAGCCAAACAGTTTATCAATGAAGATGTTGGTGGAATAGATATAGAGAAAGCAAAAGAGGTCTTAAAGGAAGAAGACAAGTATGATAAGATAAGGTTTAGAGAAAAGGTAAAAGCTAAACATAAAGAGCAAAAACGTAAACTTAAAAACAAGAAGAAGGAAGAAGCAGAAGAACAAGATGACTTTGGATCACAATCTGAGTCTGATGGACCAGATTTGTCGTGGTTACCAGACCCTGATAAAATATATGGCAAAAAAGATAGTGGAAGCGAGAAAGAAGATCAGTCACATACAGAGGACAATAGTGATTCAGAAGAAGAAAAATACCACAGGTAACTATTCTTCCAGATTTTACAAAGTGTATTTGTAATGTAATGTAAGATAATTGGTGCACTACGATTTATATTTCTTTTTGTTTTAATTTCAGGCCTTTGAAACATAAACTAGTTGAGAGCAAAGGTATTCCACAAGATAGTGTTGCCCCTAGAAAGAAAAAGAAACTTAAAGATATATCTGGTTCTTTATCTATTCAAGAAGCTGAAGCACTTGCAATGCGATTATTGCAGTCACAATAATTTGTTTATGTATGTTAATCATTTATCATAAAAATAAATTAATGATAAATATAAAAAAAGATTATTTTATTTCATCCCATCACTTTGTGTCTAAAGTTTTTGGGTTCTCAGTATTTCAATTTATTTATGTCGCCTTTAACTTCTCCTGCGACCAATGAGTAATAAATTATCAAAGAAGACGGTATTACTCTTGTAGGAGCTAAGGCTACTCTGTAGCTGGTTGCTTTTTGAAGTAAGGTTAAACAATATTGGGGTGCTAAAAATCTGAAATTGAAATATTATGTAAATCATTTTCTGTTTCAAAACCTATTACTTTTTAAAGAAATGGTATGGTTTGTTCATAAATCTAGAATTTAAAAACTTTGAAATGGCAACACTAGTTTGGTGCTGTTTGACAGACAGAAAACGGATCGTTGCACTTTTATCGGTGAAACGCTAAAATTTGTACAATACGAAGTTTTCTATGGATCTAGAATAATTTAAATTGTACTTATTACTTTTAATTATGTTTTGGAGCGGAAACTTTATCGTTGTTAGAGAGTTAAACAATCTCCTTAAAGAGGAGGTGCGTATTATTATACAGGAATTCATGGTTATGAAAGGATGTACAAATAAGTTTGAATCGAAATATGGGTGTTGTTATAGTGTTTATAGCAAGTTTATCATGCTGAAAAGTGTTGTTGGAATACATAATTATGTGTTAGTGAAGTGTGTATACATTTTGTAGCATTTAAAATGGACATTATTTTGTTGTAGAATGTAACACTGACTCAGGTGTTAGAGGCGGATGATATACTGCAGGAATGTAAGGCCGACAATAAGGCGCTGATGCTCTTGTAAGCCTCTTTTAATATATTTATGACCTAACCTTTATGCTTGTACAATGAAGTGGGAATACTAGATCATTATGTGATCATTTCATTTAAAGTTATAATTTTTATAACAAAATAAAGTTTACACATATTTAAAGGATACAACAAATCAAATTAAACAACAAAATAAGTAATCATAACTTTAAACGATAGATTTAGAGACTGTGAACATTTTTAACATTCCAGTTTAACAAAATCAGAAATACTAGCAGAACTGGTAACACTGATCACAGAAGAGCCACCCAAAAATGTAGACTTGGCATCCCAGTATCGCCATGCGCACATTGCAAGTGAGGTCCTCACCAGTCAGCTAATGATGCTGAGTGACCGTCTCTCCATGGATGCAGTGCAGATGAACAGGCTCTGCGACTTTGTCAACAAGGACCCACCGTTAAATCCTTTACTTGCGTCATACTTTAGTAAAACTATAGAGATGTTGCTTGAGAAAAGTCCTAAACAGGTATTTTATGTCGATAATTTGTGTTAGACAGCATATTGTTCTACTTTTTTTTCTTATTATTATAAGGTGGCAAAAGGTACGGCCACCTGAATTCTCTGAAATAATAAAGCGACTACTGCCAATGGACATCTACAGTTGTAGATGTGTTGTTTACTTTTAATTTAATTTTACATATTAGTACCAAGTATTGCTTCATTCCATTTATTTTATTTATTTATTTATTTATCTAATATATAAAATTCTCGTGTCACAGTTTTCGTTCCCGTACTCCTCCGAAACGGCTTGACCGATTCTCATGAAATTTTGTGAGCATGTTCAGTAGGTCTGAGAATCGGCCAACATCTATTTTTCATTTTTTTTTTAACTGCGCGCGGACGGAGTCGCGGGCGACAGCTAGTTTATTATATATCTTTGAATGATAGTCATTCTCATACAGAGGTTGAGAGAAGTAACATATTTTTACATAAATCCTAGAAACGAAGTTTCAGTTAGTTGTTTTTTATTTGTTTCAGGATTGGTATCTCTACCATATTGTGTGCCTCAGAGTTCTGGATTTTTTCAAATCAAGACGTGATTTCTTGCCAAACCTTTTACGACATATTTCAACATCAACTATTGCGGACATTTTCAAATACTTTATTAGACTTGATGATCCTTTTAATAAAATTATTTTGGAGGTAAGTTTAGTAAATGTTATTTCTTAACTGCCATTTCAAAAGTCACTTGGAGAGTCTCTTTTAGTGTAAAAATATATGTTTTGAGATAGATGTCTGGAGTTAAATTTGGGAAAAGGTAAAGTAAATAACTTCTCTATGGAACCTACTTCCAACTGTGATGACAGTTGTTTTTAATTATAGACTATTCCACCATTATTTAATACTATTATTAATAGTTCTTTGAACCTATATTATGACAGCTTACTAGTACTATTCTATCAATTTATATTTTATTCTTTTATGGCATTTTCCGTGCCTAAGTAGGTTATATATATTTTCTGACAGAACTAACTGCAATAATAGCGCCTTATCTGGTTCAAATAAGCTTGTTGACAGCTCAGTAAATTGTTATTTGGCTAGATTATTCTTGTGTTGTGACATAGCACCCTACTATAAGTACAATCTTATTTTATTTTATATTTAAGTGGTTGGAAGAAAATCAGTTTCTCGAGAGTCTGATACACATAGTCTGTGGTACATATGAGCCTGAAGAAATAAGACCAGTTACTATGGCCGATGGCTCGGAGAGATCGCCTGAGCAAACTGAAAAGGGCCAACAGGAGACCAGCGAGAAAGTGGAAATGAACCATAAAGATGAAGGAAAAGAGGAAAATGATGCTGCGAAAGGTAATATTCTGTTTTTATAAAATTTTTGTTGTTTTTTTAACATCTTTCTTAAATCATTTAGTGTGAAAATTTTTTGGTCATTTATTGGGATAAAATCTCATTGGACTGATCCAATTCTGTTTCATTTATTTGGACAAATTAAAACTAATAGTTTTGACAAAGTTTTTGTCTAACTTTAGACATAAAGTCATCAGAAGAGGAATCCAATATAAGCAAGAGACGTATAGCGGAAGCGGGGCGAGCGTCAGCCAACGCGGCGGCGTTGTTGTGCGACCTGCTGCTCGGCGCTTGCGCACCTCAGGGCACGATGGCCAAGTAAGTTGCACAGTAGAAATATTTGACACTTGTAATATTTTTTTTACTCTATTGCGAGGCACACTCACAATAGAGTAAAAAAAGTACTCTATTGTGAGTGTGCCTAATCTAAGAAAACTAGAAGAATAGGTATACTTGGTAATGTTTTCAATTTTTCCTTCAGCCACATTTAAAGTTTTTTTCTACGCAGCATTTATGTTCTAAGCAAGATCTTTTTAATTAGAAGAGGTGTTAGACAAAACACACAATTTTTTTTCACTAAGCGACTAACTGTGCTCTTCTGCCATTTGTGACTGTGACACCGATTTCCGTTGGTGTGGTTGTGACTCCCTTTAAAGCATTAAATACTTGACTCCTCAGGCCGCTGACATCATGGACGTTGGTGTCTCGCCTGCGGTCCGAGGAGTGCGTACGTCTGGTGCTGCAATGCATGTTCACCTCGCCCGCTGCTCTCCGCCGGCACGCCGTCGTCAACGGCTGTCAGCTGCTGCTGGCGCTGTTGCCGCACGACTCGCTAGCGTGAGTATACACTGACTGATTGACTGATTAACTGACCGATTAACTAACTGACTGACTGCCCGACTGACTGACTACTGATTAACTAACTGATTGATTGGCTGACTATATCATAACTACATGGTAGATCCCGTTTTTTCAGATGAGTGTATTTAGGGGGCCTAAAATAAAATTTTGCGATTAAGTATTTATGACCCAATCGACAAAATTTGTATGAAATTTGTTGTTTTATTTTGCGATCAAACAAATCTAATACTAATTTTGTCAAAAACGCTACAAACACTTTAAAAAAAAATTCGTGCTACGCCCCCAGGAGCTCAATTCCAGTCCACTTCAAATTTTTACCCTTTTCTAATAAAGAATGGATGGGGAAGGGGCGTATTTGGTGGGGAGGAGAAGTATAGGAAAGGGAACTTTGACTCTCCAATAATGCCTTTGAGATTAGATAAAAAATGTGATTGTCTACCGTTTAAGGGGTAGAAATACAATATTGTTGACAATTCCAGTGGTAACGGCAACGGGGGTGGTGGGGGTGCGGGTGGGGGTGAGGGGTCGTGGTCCAGCAGCAGTGTGCAGCGCGCGGTGGCCCCCCACCTGCCACTGCTGCACCAGGCCCTGCTGCGTCCGCCGACATCTGCTCATCTACATCTGCCCACCATCAACAACTCGGTCTGTATTCTTACACTCAGTTTGATTAAACAACCACTTATAAAACACCGAACAAATCTTACTAATATTATAAATGCTAATGTTTGGATGTATGGATGTTTGTTTGAAGATATCTCCGGAACGGCTCAACAGATCTTAATTAAATTTGTCACAGATGTAGAACATATTCTGGAAGAACACATAGGCTACTCATTAAGTTTTTTTTTAATCCTGCGCAGACAGAGTCGCGGACAACGGCTATACGGCTATCTATTCATATAGCCACACTGACGCCCGCGACTCCGTTCATGCAGAATTTAAATAAAACATAGTAAGTAACCTATGTGTTTTCAGACTATGTTCTACATCTATGACAAATTTCATCAAGATCTGTTGAACCATTCCGGAGATACATTCAAACAAACATCCATCTAAACATTCGCATTTATAAGTAAGATAAGATTAGTATGAAAAAGTAAGGAAAAATATCTCCATACAATTTAAATTTTTTAAAGATGTACAGATTAAGGTAACGAACCAATAATTTTGATTTTTCTTTTCTTTTCTTTATTAATATTATACATTTGTACTATTTTCAGGCGTTGTTTTATATAAGTTCTTAATACAATAACAAATTACTTATTTAATAATATTTAAACTAATATCAAAATGCAGATTGAAAATCCAAAGCCGAAACAAGAAGATAATCCAGAAGAAATCACTGAAGGAGTAGAAGAATGTGAAGATGAAAAAATGAATGAACAGAATAAAGAGAGTGAGGAGTACGAGAGCCACGTGGGCGTGGGCGAGGGTGTGGGCGCGGGCGTGGGCGTGGGCGTGGGCGTGGGCGTGGGCGCTGCGCGTGTCCACGTGGCCGCGCTCATCGCCCAGCTCGCCTTCTCGGAGGTTGAAGATGTACATAATGCATTACTGACTTTAGGTAAGATTATATTCTAATAGTAAAGACAGGAAATTTAATCTAAAATCTTAATAATTAATTAACATATTTAGCTAAAAGTACACAAAGAAAGAAGTAAGAGTATCAGTGGCTCAGGGGTTAAGCACTTGATTTGTAATCTGCAGATTTTTGGTTCGAATCCCGCCATGTACCAATTTGATTTACGATTTACACGACGTTCTTATTGTGAAAGAAAATATCATGATGCAACTTGCACATATTTGGGAAGAAATTCAAAGATATGTGTCAAGTCAACCTGCACTGGGCCAGCGAGGTTGACTATGGTCTAGTCACCTCTTACTTAGGATAGACTCTGAGACCTTTAGTGGGGACGTACAGTGAGGTGATGATGACACATCGATAATGCTTTGTTGTTGCTTTGCTTACTTAATTTCTCCGTTGGCTCAAATGACACATTTAATTATGGTTTAGAAAGAAATATAAAAAAAAAACTTGAGAGGTGTGTTGGGACACCCGGATGGAACGAAGTTTAATTAGTGGAGAAACCAATGTTTATTCTATGAATAAAAAACTTAAGTCTTCACAAGAAGTACATTTTATTTCTATGAATTTTCGTTATATATTGTCACGTCGTTGCCATGGTTACTATAGCAAAAAGTGTCGTGACAACTTTTCGTAAGAATTTTTTCCGTCTAGCCCCCTTTCACAACGCGCGATAAGGAACTTTGTTCCAAAAAATATATATTTATTTTAATTTTGGTATTTCAGGTACTGCAGGTGTCTTGATAGACATGTTCTTCGACTACCATCAGAACAACTTCCTGCATACACAAGTCTACATCCTCATACATAATGCGCTCTCAAATAGAATCTATGGAGAGAAATATGCTAAACATGTTAGTATAACACAAACTTACTAATTATTATAAATGCGAATGTTTGGATGTATGTATGGATGTTTGAAGGTATCTCCGGAACCAATCCACGGATCTTGATGAAATTTGGTATAGATGTAGAACATAGTCTGGAAGAACACATAGGATACTTATAATTTTTTTTATTCCGCTCCGACAGAGTCACGGGCGACAACTAGTCTATTAATATATTCAAAAATTGGTGTGTTTGTATGTAATATTGAAATAAAAAAATCACATTTCGTATTAATATTTGATTTACCTATAACGAATTTTATTTTTCTGTCCGTATGTTTGTATGCAAGGCTTTATTTGTATTGAGTAATTTCTGGAATGAAACTATTGTAGACATTTTTTTAATTTTTATTAATTTAAAATTAAATATAAATTGAATACTAAAGAAATTATACTAATAACGTTTTTTTTAAATATAATATGTTTGTTTTTTTCAGCTAATAGATGAGTGCAATCTACTTACTAGATTAATGGATACCTTTGAAGAAAATGAAAACACAAAGTGAGTATTGATTTTTTTTATACATTTACTAATTTCATATACAATTTAAATTATTTTTTGTCTTAATTCAAGCATTTTTTTTATTTATTGAATTGACGTATTTTTGTCTATAAAGTTGAAGGGTTCATTTGGAACGTCATTGGCTATGGAAATGGAAATTACACAATGTAATGTCGCGATAGTGGAAAAAGGGTCTCATACATCTATATAAAAGAAAGTCGTGTTAGTTACAATATTTATAACTCAAGAACGGATGAATCGATTTGACTGAAAATTGGTGGGCAGGTAGCTTAGAACCAGGAAACGGACATAGGATAATTTTTACCCCGTTTTCTATTTTTTATTCCGCGCGGACGGAGTCGCGGGTAAAAGCTAGTTGATTTATAAAAATGGATAGGTCATTGTGTGGAAATAACAGCTTTTCCTTTCCGACTTAAACACACCTGTTGAAGTTCCCGACTGTTACTGAACTCTATTATTACATTGAACCTCTCCACCGCTAGCAACTGCAATCTTCACGTCCAAAATGGCGAGAATCTAATAGGAACAAAATACCATGATGCCTTTTTTATTTATATACATCAGTGGTCTTATCCTTTCTTTATCTGTCCCTATATTTGTGTGATATGTTTAGGGCTGGTGCAGTGAGACGGGGCAATATGGGACACGTGGTGTTGGCGCTGCGGCGGCTGGAGGGTGCTTCGCCCTCGGACTCCGCGGTGGCTGCTCGCTGGGACACCTTCCGCGATATCACACTACGTCCTCTGCTGCAGAGACATGACACTCCCCTTGTTAGTACACACACACAAAATACTTTTGTATTTCTTTGTATTTCAGGGATTCAGGGGGTCACTATTGACCCTTAATGCATTGCTAATTCTCAGTCTGTCTTCTATTGACCTAAGTCAGAATGAAAGATAATATAAATAATTTTAACAGTGGTAGACGTCAGCAACAACATTAGTTGCAGGAATTGTCCTCACTCAGTGAAATACCACGACCTTACAGAAGACAGACGTCAAGTGGAAGTAATTCCGCGTACAGTCTGATGAGTGTGGTGCTGGAGATCCAATTTTAGTCCACGTTCCCTACCCACTCTTTTCTTATATGGAAAGGATGGGAATGGGAGGTGGATTTGATGGAGGAGATGCATAGGAAGGTTATATATTCTATTTTTGTGCGTCTCCTCCTTCGTTGATTGAGAGTAGGCAACGCATCTGCAATTGCGAATGCCTATGGGCAGCGGTCGCTTCGCCATTTCGGCGAATTCATGTGACCTCTTCCTCGTTTGTCACCTTGTAATATAAAAGAAATAATAATAATAATAATTGATCTTAAAATTAGGGGGGTCTGAAGTAACAATTAATTTTGAAAAAAGGGGTCACTTGTACAATGTTTGGGAATCCCTGCACTAAATTAACAGGAATAAGTTCCATCCCAATTGATTTTTTTTAAATGCAATATTTTTTAATTTATGATAATTTCTTTCAGGGTGGATTCTATCCTTCAGAAAACATCTATGAGGTAAGAATGGTGGACTTTGATTATGATGAATGTAATAAACTTTTGGGATGACTAAATATCTTTTCTTCTCAATTTAGTTTTTCTAAATAATAATATATTTGTTACAGTTTAATGAGGCGTCCAGTGTTAATGAAAATATAACAGCAGTACAACTTGCTTGTGATAATGCGGTATGTTTTGTTAATTTTCGGTTATTATTATTTAATGCGAATGTTTAGAGCAGTGTTTCCCAAAGTGGGCGATAACGCCCCCTTGGGGGCGTTCGAAACCTAGGAGGGGGCGATAAGAGGCCCAAAAATGGGGGGCATTGAAATTAATTAAAGTAATGAAATTGTGGTTTTTAAGTTTTAGGGCTGAAGAAAAATTAGGGGGGCTCTGAAATATAATTGATTGTGAAAGAAATAAGTTTGACAATCACTGGTTTAGATGGATGTTTGTTTGAAGGTATCTCCGGAACGGCTGAACGGATCTTGATGAAATTTGGCACAGATGTAGAAACAGTTTGAAAGAAAAAAATAGGCTTCTTATTAAGTTTTTTTTAAATACCTTTCGGACGGTGTCGCGGGCTATGGCTAGTAGAAATATATGTTGAAAATAAAATGTTAAAAGACAAATTATTTGTTTTCAGTCAAACGAAAAGAACTTCTTAGAAGTGGCAGGTCAACGTTTCGACGATGAGTGAGTACATTTTTTTTACCCAAATGAAATAGATATAGATTTCTTTTTTTTTTTCTATATTGTTATAACGGTTTTATCGTAGCATTAGTTTATGTAAAGTTTGTACAAAATATCCGTCTCGAAGGACCTTTTTGTAATGTTTTTGAATGTGTGCAGTATGTGGGAGGACACCGTGGAAGGGGATGGGGAGGGAGAGGGGGATGCCGACAATGATAACGAGCAGGAAGGTGAGGCTGACCCTGACCGCGTCAGGGAAATACTAGCTGATGTCTCACGTAAGTACTCATACTTCAAGTAATAAACTATGAATTTGTTATTATTTTTTTCTTTAATAAGGTTAGACACTAAGTTTATATAAATATATGTAGGATAAATGCCGCCGATTATTCCCGATATTATTTTTAGCTTGGGACACGGCTGATGATAACGCAACCGATGGCACCGAATGGGCAAATTTTGGCGATGTTTTCGCGACGCCAATTGATCCGTTCGCTCCTGTTGGAGATACATCGCCCTCACAACATCAGCATGCGTTCGATCAACAAGATTTTACACCATTTTGGCATTATAATGACACTCATAATAAACATTCAGGTAAGCAATGTTTGCCATTTGGTCTTAGAAATGCACTTGGTACATTTCAACTTAGTACTAAATTTTGTTTGACTTTATTTTTTTAGATGCGAATTGTCAGACCGGTTTGGACCAATCGCTGCAAGCGCTAAGCTTAGGTGGCGATTTCAATGTGAAGCCGATGGATGATGCATCCACCGCTGAGCTGACTAACAACTTGCTGACGGCCATGAGCTCGATGACGCCGGACGTCATTGCAGACATTGTTAGTGCGATGCCGCAACCTGATGAACATTTGGACGGTGGACTAGTGGCGCCTCTAGAGCTAGTTCAGTCTCTTCCTGAGCCACTTGCCCAGCCTAGCACCGAGCCTAGCACCGAGCCTAGCACTGAGCAGAGCACCGAGCAGAGCAGAGAGGAGCCATCTGCCGATAGATGATCTTATATGGTGAGTTAGCGGTACGCCGCGCATTACCTGTCGCGGTGCGATGATTGCGGACTATTTTGGGACGCCAACACATTTTAGTACTTGTGATAACTACTTGTAATCATTATTTTTCATTATCTACCGGTTTTAATATTTCAAATTTAAATTACAACATTTTTATGATATACAGTATACCATGTTCTTAAATTTGTCTCGATCTGTTCCTAATACGTACAAAAGTCATTTTTATATAAAGGACCAATGGATATAGACTCATTTGAGGTTAATTACCATTTTTATACTGGAATTTCATTGTGACGTTTACATCTTTAAATCATTTATAATTACATGTGATCTGATTTTTTTTATTGATTAAACTAAGTGTATGAATTTGAAAAATATACGATATCTAAGTTCATTTGTAATTAAAGCAAATAAAAGTTACGGATAGTGATCATTTTTAATACGTAATTGATGATAAATAGGGTGAACGTCCCAATGATAGGACACCATTACTTCTTTGTTAATAATCCCCTTCAGTATATTATAAGTTAACGACCGTCTGTTTGACACCAATTGGCGTGTGATAAAGAACAAAGTTATTTAAGTCGAAGTGAGCTTATTTTATAAATGTACATTATGTAACATGACATACCTTACGTCATGTGCAACTTTCACTAAATCCATTTTTCTAATGTTAAGTTATTCATTTACGTGGCTTGCACAATAAAGGCAAATAATAACTGCTATTTGGTTAAAATTTAACTGTAATTCGCAAACTTTAGTATAACTATTTTAACGGCATAAAATTCAATCAGCTTTCATTTTAAGTTATCAAATGAGTTTTGGTATATTTTGAATATCCGATTTGTGTTTCCTAACATTTGAAATGTTTAAACATTCTTCCATTATTATTTTTTTACGTAATATACTTATTGTAGTTAGCTAATATATGTATAAAAGAATATTAAACAAGTATTCATATAGTTATAGTTAAAACTTAAATATTGAGTGGATGTTATCAGAAAGAGGCAAAAATCAGCCTACAAAACTCGAGGCATTGCTAAATTTTGCTAGGCTTCAAATTTAATAAGAAATAATCAAGTAACTAGTAATTTTGCAAGTCTCAGTCTCATAAAATGTAGATTAATAAAAGCCATATGTCTACATATGTTTGTGAGAGTTTATCTTGTGAAATGAAAATTTGTACAAAATTATTGCATTTTTGCCTTTATTACTTATGAAATACAGGTTATTTTAGATGTGGCTGTTGTATAAATCTCAACGATATGATTTGCAAGTCAATGCAAATCTTGTATTGGTCGATATTGTTCTGTGATGTTATTGTGCAACGCATGTGTTATTTAAACAAAAAATGAAGTAGCTTCAATTGTAATGTTAAGAAAGGTGTGCACTCTACAAATGTCTGGACTAGATTTCAGATTGAATTCAAGCCTGATTTAAAAAGTCATGAATAAATTGCTTTAGTACTGTCTGTAAGATATAAATATGTTCCGTAAAAGCTTTTGGGTTTGAAAACTGGAGAGTGGCTAATAAAGAGGTTTGTTTGTTAAAATATCATCCATTATCCTTCAAAAATTATCTATATCCTATATAGTCTTGTTTGATTCTTTGACGACAATAATTTCACTATTCACTACCTTTCCTAGTCTAGAATCTTCAAATTAAAAGTCTAGGGAAGATAATAGACTTTTTATATTTAACTTTACCTCATTGTAGAGTGTATCGCCTGTGTAGAATAATGTGTTAATTCCGTATTTAGTGTTGTCATCTTGTTCATTTCCTATTTCAATTAGCATTGTTTATTGTATATAATAAATATGTATTATCTACAATTGTTCGTAATTAGCGTAGTCGCAATATATAGCCTTATGCGTACCTTACAGTTAAGTTCCACGCAATGTACTTTAAAGGTTTATAATTTTTTAAATGAAAATTACAATGTATGGGACCTAAATGAGTCCCTTGAGGTATACTGATTGATGTTCAGATGAGATCCTGAAATGGAAATACTAGAAACGGAACTACTATATATATTTAAGCGTGGAAACCAAGAGGCATATGCCCTGTGTGAGTTTCTTTTTTCTTTGCTTAAATCTTAAATAGATATTGTTATAGACTATATCAAAAGCTGTATAAAAATCGCTAATTTTGTTAAGATAATTTTGGAGGATACAATGTACTTCTTTTTGACTAGAGACAATTAAAACATGTACGTCTCTTGTACTATTTTGTTAAAATACGTCAATATTTCCCCTTCAATGTTCATATCTGAATATATCACAAGACATATCTAAGGCAAGATCGGCCATGTCTCTCGGTACATATGTTTGAAATATCATTCATAGATTTAGTTTGATTGTGTTTGATGTGGATAATAAGAAATGTTTGAATGTTTTCATGATTGTTAACAAAAGCTCATTTGACTTTGTTCCAATTCAGTTTTATTCTAATTTAAGTTCGCCTTTTTTCCCTTAGGGCTTGTGTCTTAATGACTCCAGCCTATTTCAAATTTATGTTACAATCCAATTCTTTCTCGAACAAATTACATCAAAATGATGTGCAAAGCAAAGTTTCTTTTTACCACAATATCCGTATTTCGAAAGCTTTTATTTATAAAGTTTTCGTAAGCGAAGGAAAGTTATTTCATACAATGATTATTGTTCATTTACTTATCATATCATATTTTCCATAATAATAAGGATGTTTATGAAATTGTTTTTAAAAATCAGTTTAATGAAATATTTTATCAATAGGACTTTGATCGTATTATGAATTCATATCATTTCATCATTTTTTAAGACTTAAATCCTTCTAGTTTCTTTAATTTTAATATAACCTAAATCTTAAAAATATAATGTTGCTGATCTATGTTTGCATTATGTTAATTCCATCGTAAGTTTGATATAAAGCGTCACTTCCTAACCGTGAATTCGCATACAAACATGAAGTGTCATGTGAAAGTTTACACAATGTGAACTCACACTTTGATCTAGCTGTTTATCTTTGTCACTAGCTGTTATTAGCGAAATGTGACTGCGATGTGACACATGCGACACTTCATCATTCATCCAGATTTAATTGTATTTATATCAAAGTGATTTAAATAAAACAGTTATAGAGTGGACATTCGGAACATTCTAATATGGCGGACACAACTGTCACTTTTAATGTGTGGGCGTGTCAAGCAAGAATGTTAGTTAGTTGTCCCATCTATTGTTTAATAATGTTGAATGTCTTTGTTCTGTATGTCTATTTGAAATTGGGAATTCTATTATAGTTTTAAAGTGTTCACATTGCAAGTCGCCTTAGAAAGGTGCTAAATCGCTCTGTATCGCTTGTGCGCGATTGTACATAGAAGTAGGCGCATTGAGACATTGCTGTGTTGTCCGTCACTTTGTTCGGTGTATATATTTAATTGTGTAGTATATTATATAAGTCGCATATTATTATGTAATCATATATCGATCGTTATGTAACAAACTTAATGCTGTTTAACAATTAATGTAATATTATTGTTTGGTGCGACAGCATATAAGATATTTTTTAATGTTGTCATTAATGTTTCATGAGCAGGAGTATTTTGATATGTTTTTAAAGACGACAATGTTGATATTAAATCGATTTAATTTTGATCTTTTCATTAACGTACTCTACAGTATTTCTAACAAACGTCTCATAGAATTTGTGGTAAATGTTATTTAAAAACTAGTATTAAAAAAAAAAAATTGGATCGTATGAAATCGCTATCTAGCGAAATTGGTTGCCTTTGATGTCACTTCATATTTCTTAGTAACTAAGTCAGTCACTCTTTGATTTTTATTTCCCATTATATAATACATGTTACATTTGAGTCTGGTACCGAGTAAAGGACTTTTAACCGTCCGATTATTGCACAAGGTTGAAAATTCTTTGCCTGATAATCGGTATGGAATTTTATAATGAAATAAACAAAAATGAATTTTTATATATTTAGGGATTTTGTTAGCGAATATTACCGAAGTCTGTGAAAGTAATGTGACTTTGATGGGATCGTTTATGAGTTTACATTTGTATATAATTATGTGATACAAGTTTTTCGATCGATCCTAAGACGATTGCGCCGTCCTTGACGTTTTGTATCGCCTTAGCAATGAAACATGCGCGGCGCGGTTGTGAAACCAAACGGCATTATCGGTAAAGAAAATGTTCTGTTTTAATATAAACCAATACTTTCTAAAGTTTCATTGTTTCTAGTATTTCAGAGAATTTATATTTTATTGTATTGTTTGTTTCCTTTGAAGTAATGAAAAAATAAGTGCCTAGTGTTTATTACTCGTTTTGTTCACTAAAGTGATAGCATTAATGTGATTTTAACGGTATGAAATCTAAATGTTATCTTAATTAAAATCAAGATAAAAGATCTTTTTGATTTATATTTGTAATATAAATTTAAAATAGCTGGTTTATTTGAGATGGTTCTTTTAATTGTGTACACACATCCGCGCCGTCACGTGTCGTGGCCTTAGAACTGGCCGTAGATTTAACATAACAGTAACTAGGTGTTACGCCATTCCTATTTTTTGTATACTTACCTATGGCATTAGACTTAGCCGATGCAGTTTGATGCTAAATGTAGTCGGAACATATTTTGTATAATCATTAACCATTGACCTCCATAGATATGGACAGGTGACAGCATGGACTTAAAAGCGACTCCTTAACATTACCACCAAGCATTACCGTCAAAGCCAAAGTGGCGGAACTGAAATAGGCACAAAACAGCATCGCTTATAGCCTGTCCATGTATAGTCAGTTATGTGAACAGTACGTAATAATATTGATGCCGCAATGGTCACATGGTTAATGCGTACAAAACGTTGTTCCGACGTTTTTATGTGTAATCTTTACAAATATAATTGTGTACATTTTGGCAATTTTATTTGATGAATGTCGTGTGTAGAGAATGAATTAGAGCGGAACTGAACGATTACTTAGTGAACGATCTGATTTTATTGCTTTAAAGCGATTTTAGATCAATTGGATAGTTACTACAGCTGAAGTCATTCATTCGATCCGTTCTCATAAAGGCGGAAAAACTTTATTAAACATGTTCTTTATAAATACTATGAGCGAATGACTTGCGGCAGATGTACAATGAATTTTTTATGCTCAGACTCCAACCAATTTTTATCAACCGAACTGGCATGTTACTAGTAGTTGGAAGTCGTTGGTTCGCTTTAAAAATTATTTTTTT
Organism: Papilio machaon; assembly: GCF_912999745.1. Lineage (NCBI taxonomy): Eukaryota > Metazoa > Arthropoda > Insecta > Lepidoptera > Papilionidae > Papilio > Papilio machaon. The sequence continues at coordinate 929,171 of NC_059996.1, read as the reverse complement.
CCGCCATAAAGACACGTTCACAATATAAGCGCAACTAAGGAACATGAATTTTTGAATCGCCAAAATTATTATGGTGAGAGAAGAAGATAAATACGTCGGGGATTCAGAGGGTTAGCACTTGTAATATGCAGGTCTAATCACCCCTAATGGCTCCGAGCTCCTAGGTGGGTCAGTTTAGAGAGCTGATGATGATGATGAAACATTTGGAGAGATTACAAGCTAGAGTTTTGCCATCAGTGCTGGGAGTGACAGTTTGCGAATTTATTGTGAATGAGTCTTTATACTTGTATATATAACGACTCGGCAGATTAGTGGCGGTGACGGTCTGTCAACGAGAACTGTGCCTTCCGGGCGACGTCGATGAAGCACAACTCTAAATATTGAACACCAAGTTACAATCCCTTTGAATTAGGGATAATTTCTTCAATTTACTCTCCTGTTTACTGTTGCGTCCGACGCGCCCGAGACATAATAAATGCTCGTATATAATGTATTCTATTGTATTTATTATATCATAGTTAAAAAGTTTTATTAAAAAAGTTGCTCAATAAATTTGCGTTTCAATTCACGCTACCTGAAGATAAGAGTCTAAAGCTGGTTTTCTAAATCTACAAAGATTCCTAGATGTTTTGAAATAAAAGTCGTTACATTTTCGATATAGTTTTATTTTCATATTTTTATAATTCATTTATATATAATGACTGTAATCAACTACGTAACTAAATAATATAATTTAACAGCATCCTTTATATACAATATGTATAAGAGTAGCTCTTTATATATTTCTTCGATTTCTGATCATTAAAAAAGAGACCATCGATCAAATCCGTAGAAATTAATTTTAAAAGAAACTACGGTTGATGATTAACATGTAATAATTTGCCACAAGTTTTGTTTATTTACAGACCTTATATTAATTTAGTCCCATAATTTCCAAAATAACCGTTAGCGCGCAAAGGGAAGATGGCTAAGTCACTTTGTAATAACTAGAAGACTGGTGACCTTGAGAATTTAGACAACATTCGATTTACACTCCAAAATGTGCTATGTACCTAGTAAGAGATTTATTTCGCTAGCGTTACCATGAGTTACACATTACTGAACACCTGATCGAAGATACTTAGATCTAAGATGTTTTCAAAGTGCATGCGAAGGATATTCAGATGTCCCACCTTTGGAAACTTACTGTCTGTGACTGTCACTTTGTCTACACCTCTGACAACGAGTAACGTTAAACAGAAATGCTAAATTTATCTGATTCTGTTGAAAATTTGAGAGACCTAAAAGATAGTGTTTTTACCTTACTTTATAGATCTGCAGATTAGGTATGTAATGCGCAAAAATTCGTACAATTATCACCCATTAAAATTCACAAGTAAAAAAAAAAAATTCTGCTAATTTTACCTAAATTATCAATGAAAACCGTTAATTTATGTTGCGTTTAAAATACATTTAACAAACATCTGTCACAAAATAATATGGTTAGATGTTTGACAAAATTTACGAAACAAAATCTATTATAAATCTCTTGGATCTTTAATAACACCTATTTGTCATGGAAATCTGCTTAGATAATCCTATACTGTACAGCATGGAACATGTGAGACAATTCGTTACGCAATGATTTTGCTTAGGACAAAAATAACTTGATACAGAGTTCTTATTATTTAGCGGTAGTACTAGTATAAATGATACTGTAAGCCACATGTTAGGTTTTAACCACATAACTGAACAGTTTAGTTACACCCATGCTATCGTTTTTCTATAAGTTACCAAAGCTCAAAACCATAATTCAAACATAATGTGTGGCCTGCATTTCGCTGATAGTTATGTGCAAGTTCCTTTTGTCCTGAGTACTTACAGATAGTCTAGAATATAGACAGAAATAAATCCTAAATAGTTATTAAAAGCTTTAGGTAGAAAATTCAAGCACCGTCTAGAAACTACGACGGATTCCTAAGACCATCGCACTAAGTAGGTTTAATATACACTGATATGCGACCAGATATAACACGGTGCATCTCTAAAACGGCGTGCGCGCGCTACTAATTGTCAAAATATATATAACCTAGAAATAATCTTGGAATATTTTTAACCAGCGCTAATTCATCTAAAGATCGATAAGAAAATATTTTTTCTACTAAAACAGGTATTCTGGTACTGTAAGAAAATAATATAGTTTCAACCTATGTAGACAGACTATAAATTGGAACATTACGACTTATATTCATCTGTTTCATAAGCATATTCCTGATAATAGTAACACTCCGTTGTCTAAAATTCTTAACGAAATAAACTTTATAACTATTATAGAATATATTATCAATTAAAAACAAACGTAGCATAATATGTTTAATAATACAGTTATTTTTTTATTAAAGGATACGCTTATATAAATGAGGTTATATCAGGTTCACCATAAGAGGTAACGTTATAAAAATATGAATATTAAAGAACGAACTATATTTTAGATATTTTAATTAAACAGTATTAACTATAACCTAAGAAAAATATTGATCAGAATAATTTGACATCTATTTTCTTAATAAAGTCTGTTTCTTCCATCATCTTCCAGAAAGTAGGATAAAAAAACTAACCTAAAAAGGGAATATTCATCCCAAATGAAAGAAGCAAATATAATCATTTAGCTTGTTAATATTACTTCTCTAATTGTTTAAATTCATTTTAAAGGAATAGCATAGAGAAGCGAGAAGCAACACAGGGTTACCAGTAATTAGTGGCCTACACAAAAATAGTTAATAAAAATGTTTATTGCCATACGATACACCGATTTTCACTACAGTACTTAAAAATAACGTAGATGAAACTCACTGTATAGTGTTGCCTTTCTTAATAAATTGATTTGTACTTATTTACAGATATTCGAACCGTAAATCATATGACTTAATATTAGGGTTGCTAACTCATCGAATTTAACCCGGATTCTTGGTGTTTGCATGGTCATTTGAGGCCCAAAAGTTCCTAACTCCTGAGGGCTTGAATGTGACTAATGAATATTTTTATCCGGCTGTGTATATTATTAAAAAGCTCCTATTATTTTATGAAAGATAAATGTAGGGCTGTAGCTGACATCTATGTGTTTTCGGTTCAAAGTGGATAGTGTTTTCTTTTATTGTCAGCATTCGTGTCTATGTTTCCGAAAGTTGGCAACCCTACTTAACATTTATTTTTGAACTTTAGAAATGCCAATTAACTAATAATCTATTGCCCGAAATTATTTATAAAGAACACGAATACAATAAAATGTTTTTTATTTTTTTTTTATCATACACAGAGAGTTTCTCTACAAACTTATTATTAATCAGCGATATACATAGTGCAATTATTTTTTTATTTATAGTTTATAGTATATTAATAGTTATCGCTTTATTTTATTTTGTATTTTAACTAGCAACACCGACACGACACGAATTGGTCTGGTCTGCGCCGGGCGCCGGCTGGCTCCCGCGCGTGTATTGCTCTCGTTATGTGCGGCAAGCACCGGGACCCTACTTTATTATTCATAACTAAAATATTAATTTAATATAACGTGTCTCTACTAACAAATGCTCTGAAGAAAATAACGTCAGTTATAATAGACAAAGTATCATAATGTATAAATAATTTACAATTTCTGAACGAAAAGGGAAGAGAAAGACAGAAAAAAAGGTAGGAGAAGTGGTGGGACGAAAGAAATTTGCATAGTAACAAAAATTATTGTCATCCAATGCTTAATTTTCCAATCTTTATAGTATTTTTTTATTTATTTTTATTAACTTATCACATTATACAGTTCAACATCAACTATCATTTAATTTATTAAAGTTTATCCTTACGTTTGTATCTATAAAAATGTACAGCTACGCGTCACAGGTTACGTTTGTAGCGACAATAATCTCACCCATTTCCTTAACTTTCAAAATAAACCTCCGTTTTTAAACGTAAACAACTATCAACGTTTTAAAATAGAACGCGATTTTAAGACGCGTCTTTTTATACAAGGGATTTAAATAAGAATGGGATATCAGAGCAAAGAGATTGCATGTTCGTATTTCGATTTCTGGTATAAAAAAGATAAAGTTTCTGTTAGTTATTGTATTTTTTATATACATTATCACATCGCCAGAACGATTGCAGAAAGGGCGTTCTTTTCGAAACAAGTTGCATACGCATGCGATAATTTTAATAAAATAAAAAAATATTTATTTATTTCTCATTTATCATCTGATATTTAATTAATGAATTAAGAGATAATAAATACACAGCAATGATCGATGACCAAACGTGTGGGTTTGTTCCTAGAATAATCTACATCTGTTCTGAACTAAAAACAATGTTGTGCGTAACTCCGAAACGCTGTCGAAAGTTCTTCTGTTCTAAGCTCTTCTTAGTCGAAAACTTGCTTACGTGTTAGAATATGAAAATTGTGCTCCTTCTCTCGGTTAATTTTAATCAACTACCAAATTTTTTTTTTCAAATGTATTATTTATCGTGTACCTTAATTTTATTACTACCTTAATTGTCTTTAAAAGTTCATTGCAAGTACTATTTTATAGGGAAGTTAAGTGCATCGGACATCAATACTCCGCACTTGTAGATTTTGAAAGAGAGATTCGTACATAGACGCCATAAATCGGCTGCGATGGACCGGAGCGACAACACACGTTTCCGTAGCGAGTAATTCGTGTCACGAACTTCACAAAGTCCCGTCCCCTAGGAGAAGAGAAAAGATGAGGTGCGGGGCTCACAGCTGATACCACTTCTTGTCCTTGTATTTGAGCATGAGCTGGTGCGCGGAGGTTGAGAACTCCGCGGCCTGGGAGTGCATGCGCTCGGTGCGGTCCTCCAGCTGGGACAGTTTGTCGCCGCGCTCGAGCACCAGCTGGTGCGCGCGGGACACCTCGCTGGCGGCGGCGGTGGCACGTGCCCCCAACTCCGCCGTGCCCGCGCCCCCCGGGATGTGCTTCGCTACCGCACGATTGGGCTTCCCGCTGCTCTCACCGACTGCACACCGATAAATAATAAACATCACGCGTGGAAATTGTAGAATGGGCACTGCTTACGACTACAATTCTTTCATAGCATCTAAAAATTTGATGTTAACAAGAAACTAGATTTGTGGGACTACTTACACAGCTCCTCCCTGTCGAGCGGCCGCGAGCCGCCGCCGAACAGTCCTCTGAAGAATCCCTCTTTAGGCGCCTCCGGCATGTCCCGTGGTAAAAATAGCTCCCCGAGCATCTCATTTATTTGATGGCTACGGAACCAAAGTTTAAAAACCATAAATTGTTGGTGGCATAACATTCTAGAGTTAACAATTTTCCGTTTTTTTTCGAAATGTGATGCAACTGACCAGAATTCTGTGTCAATAGTGAACTTCTGTATCTCCGTGGGCGAGGCGAGGTACAGGCCGTGCCCGCGGTTGCTGAAGCAGAACGTCTTCGCTATCCTGCACACATCATAATTATCCTATGTAGTTGGTACAGTGAATCAAATCAAATACTTGTGAAGCTTGTTTACCTAGCAATATGAAATCATTACTGGATAAATCCAGTAGTTATTTTAATTCTGTCCAGAGTTCTATGATAATCGAGGTTCTAGGATAATAATTCACCGAAGTACGTATTTTTAATTAATTTTAATTAAAAATTTTGCTTTAAAGAATGAAGAGTTTAGCTTAATTGTAATTTACAGGAAAAAATTCTCACCTTAACTCCAGGTCCTTAAGTTACCTATTTGATATAAAATCTACAGAAGCGAAGCGTATTGGACTGTACAATAAATGAAGTGAAGCATAATGAAAGATACAAAACTACCGTCAGCTTTCATGCTCTTCTTTAAAAAAAAGTTTATAGCAGCAAATAGACGCGAGAGAGAGGGAAAGATTGAAAAAAGAGAAGATAATAAATCAATAAGAGAAAAGAGCGAGACAAATGTATGAAAGCAGACAAGAGCAGTGTACGTGTGATAGTGTTTTGTCGAGGACTTTGTGGATAGTGTCATGTGAAGGAGTCACACTAGGGGCTGGTACTGAGGTTCAAAGCGAATCGCAAGCGGGGACTCGGACTACTTCCGGTCTGGGTGAATTTTTGTCATTTGTAAATAATATAGTATTTATATTATTACCGTGGTATATGCGAATATAAATGAAAGTTCTGTCAAACATTCAACCAGACCTCGATCAAAGTGTAAACGTAACGTAGGAGTTGGGGGATGACATGAACAGCTAACAGTTTAAACAAAGGATCGCAAGAGAGCGTGTGGGCGGGGCCACGGGGCGGTGAGGCGGGGACTAACGCAGCGCGGCCGCTACCGTCACTTACTGGTCTGTGTCCTCGTTAACAATGAGTTGCTGGCCCCAGATCGAGAGCATTGGGTCTACGATACCCCTCTGTTTGGACTGTGTCTGGAAGCTACCGGGAACACGGGCGGACAGTCAGTATACGTCACTGCGCGCGCTGCCCCGCCGCCCCCTATCCGTTGCAGCCGGAGGCAGGGGCAGCGCGCGCGGCCGCACGCCGTATGATAAAATGCAGGTGTCATCGTCATGAACCGCGACTAACACTGTTACGTAGCTAGCAAAGGATACCTGGGACACATTGATGAGTTCTGTGGCTGTTAGGTATTGTGGAATATCCATTCAGGTCAGTAGAGTTCGGAATGACAACGCTTACAGTGTTAGGTTATACATTAAATTTGTTGTGTTAGTATCATGTTCAGAGTCCGCTTTGTTATTAACTTAAAAATAGATTAAAAATTGCAAATATCGGAAGCACAGGTGGTGCTCGACAGTCGGCAGAATTTGGACTACGATGTGAGAGAAGTGGCGCCACTGTAGCGCGGTGCTGTTGATTTTAAATAAAAGATGACACACCGCCGCTTGTTTGGAGCAAAATTGGATCTCGTGCTTTGAGATAAAATCCAGATTAGATGCAAAATGGTAGAACACTGCGACATCTCCAGAGTCGACAAACTTTACGAGTAACCCTGTGTCAAAAAACATCAGTGTTTCCTAAAAACTCGTTGTGGCGCAAAGATCACAAAAGATAACACTAAAAACGAGAGTAATTGTGGAGGGAAAATATAAAACAGTTTGTCGACTTCGGAGTTTGCAACAGCTTGGTATCGTCTTGCACCAAACAAGTCTCATAAGATCTAACATCGATCGTAAGTCATAGAAGGTACGTCGAGGCTTGTAAATGATAAAACAGCAGATGGTTTAAAATCGACTTTATCGAGCGAATGACTAATGAGTGACAGATCATTATGATTAAAATCTGCGTTAAAGCATTCGTAATTATCAAAGCTAATTCGAATGTAAAAACAAGCTCTTTATCATTTAGTGCCTTATTTTAGTGCATGGAAATTGTCTAAATGTGACTGGTGTTCACCGGACATGTCTACCGAAGGAACTCGACACCGATTTTACATCCAAGATAATTCGGAAAGAAAGTTCACCGTATAGCACTTCCATGGAAACCGGGGGACTGTCTCTATCGAACTATCCTTTAAAATCTGGCACGTCATAAACATTTAAGCCCAAGTATGAAAGAATCGAATCGAAATATTACTTTATGTTAGTCGAGTGAGAGTTTAAAAAACATAAAGCTTTGCTGAACTAGTCTATGAAGCATAGGCGAAGTTAGATGTTCTAAAATTTCTAGGTGAAGCGATTCACCGACTCGGCCAGATATTGAACGAAATTTCGAAGAGACAAGAGAAATAAATCAAATGTTCCTTTAGAATATTCCATATTAAAAATAACTTAGGTGCTTGACATGGTCGCAAGCAGTTCGGGGTTGTCATATGCATGAATATTCGCAGATATTGAAAGTTAATCAGGGGGATATTAACATTCTTGAATCATTGGTTTCCATGGAAGGGTAAAGATAAAGATTAGTTGATGGATAGGTAATGTGTGTAGCATACCTGAGCTCGGAGAGAGGCAAGAAGTCAACGTCAACGAGCGGCCGCAAAGAGGGCAGGCTGTACGCCACCAGGTGACCCGTCGACAGGTAGTTCACCAGACACACGCTGTCTGAAATTTTATTGAATCCATGTTAAAACAATTACTTGTGTGATAACTATATTTTTAAATATTTGCAGCCCTTTTAGAGCTACTTGACGAACCATATTTTAAGTGATGAGAATAGATAAACAAGAAATGTAGAGCTTTCAAAAGTGTAAGATTGTTCGTAATATATTATTGGTATTGTTAATCTTTTTTACTGTCCCTGCCTTCAATAAAAGGCGCATATATATATTTATCAAAATACCTTTAAGGCTGACAGTTTCTGATTTAACAACGAAGTCTGTCTCTACAATCTGCTGTCGATAGACGCAGTTCTGGCTGGGCAGAGCGATGACACGCGCTTGCTTTTCTGAAGCCACAACCACGAATTGACGATCGCCGTCGCCTGAGCTTCCCGCACCAGGCGTCGGACTCGTTCGGCTCGCGCTCGACCCCTGCTTAGTGGGCGTGCGCTCGCGACGCTCACGACTGTCACGATTCTAAATACACGAGTACAATTGACTTTAACACAAACATAATTCCCACCAAACATGAAAAAATGAGATATATAGAAATTAATGATTGGCATTTTGCATTTTCTGTATTTATATTACCTCTTTACTGTCGTCCTTCCAACTCTCGTATGAATACGGTATTAGAGCACCATTACAGTCGAGGAACGACATCGTTAAAATAGAACCCTTTAGCCTTAGGATAGGTCCTCCTGCAAATAAGAAAGAAGCATTAATTACAGAAAAAAAAACATTTAATATACACTTTTTTATAAAAGTGTTTCAGCAGTTAAACCTTTAAGTAAACAAATAAACCTGTGGTGGAGATGAGGACTGGCTGTGTGTAGCGCAGGTCGGCCTCGGGCAGGCTGATCATCATAGTGAGCACCGAACCCAGAGACGTGCCGATCCACAGTGTCGGAACCAATCCCGTTGGATCTGCAAGTTGCCATCGAAGTAATAGGGTCCAATTAAAAGATGAATTGAAAACAAGAAATAGGTTATAAAGTGTTTAAACGATTTCTTTGAAGCCTAAAATCACGAATAAGCGAAAAAAATAGCGGAGTCAAAAACTACATGGCCTCTCTCCAATTATAATTTACATCTGGCAACTTTATTAGATAACTATTCATCATCAGGTGTAATTTTGTTCAATAACTATTTCAATCTAGCGGTCACTGTCGGCATTCATAACTTTCACGTATCCTACTCGAAGGACCAAACACTGTGGCATTAAACTGTTTAACAATATACTTGCCTGATTTCTTGGTGTAGCTGTCAGCGAATGCCAGGCATTGTATGCCCTCCTGCGAGATGTTCTCCAGGCTGGACATGCTGCTGGAGCGCGACCGCGAGAACGAGCTATCCAGCTTGTCTACGCGGCCCGTAGACAACAGAACCAACAGATTATCCACCAGCAGTGGAAACAGGGCAGGGACCAAAGATCATAGACCACGAATGCTCTATGGTCTTTGGACTAATGCTATCATACTGGCTGATTAGATACCAAAAAGTATTTTATGCTCTTTGGAATTTTTATAAACGAAGTATTATTGTTTATGTTATGTAAATTCTTACTTTTGTTCCTAGAGGTAAATTAAATGAATCGTAAAGCGTCGATAGCTTGAGTAACAAGAAAAAGCTAATGAAAAACTTCAAACTTTAAATGAGTGATCTTTTAAAAAGCGACATATATTAATACTCATAGCGAAATAAAGATCAGCCAGTATCATAGACAACAATAACTACGGAGCTGCAGGCGATAACTAGCGTACATATTCTGTGCTGTGTAAGTAGCTGGAGTCACCATCTGGTGCTGCTTACTCAGTGCTCACGTCACAAGAGATCAGGAGAAGTCATGCTAAAAAGGTCTGGATTGCATGCCCGTCCAATCTCTGATTATTTACACATCTCGTGTTAATGCATTTGTACACCCAGTTAGTTAAACTGTTTGACGCAATGTTACAAGTAGAAGTTAAAATAATGCAAATCACATTTTAAAAAGTTATAATAACACATATCACGGTTCTAAAAAGTATGGAAAGAGCGAATGAATGCGTAGCTTAACATAAACAGATGTTGGTAGCGTAAAGAAATACGAAATGATAATGGAGATGGGGTTAGATGGGGGCGCAAGCTGGGCCCTTCTGCAGTCGGTGATATTCCTCATTCTGCAGCGCAAATAGTTTCGAGCGAGTCTACACGAGCCCTCGCGACAAGACACGTCTCTAGTACGAAGCAGTCGTATGGACGGACAAACAAGTTCAATGCAAAATATATAACATTCAAAATCAGGAGCGGTGCAAACGTTCACAAGGCGCATGCGACTAGTGTCAGTTAGTAAATATAGTACCGGAAGCATACATAGACATAACGACAGCCGTATATAGAGGCAGCCAAAAACGAGCCATATAAACTTTTTGCTTTGTGGTCGGGCTAGAAAAAAAAATTACATTATGTACTCAACAAATCTCATACAATATGAACTAACAAAACTAATACTCGAATCATTGAGCTTGAATTTTGTGCTCCTTTCTTAATAAAATATGTTAATTTATTAAAAAATTACAAATACTTTGCAGATAAAGGCAAACAAACAAAAATGTGACCGATTGTGACCATAATTTTTAAATATTTTAACTCCATTAGAATATTGAAAAAGAATTAATAAGAAAAAATGTAGAAATCGCGTGTCTGATACAATATGGAAAGCCTCGCTGTAAATGCACATAGAACATACAAAGTCCGTTCGTCGTTACATTGACATTGTGATAAGATTGTAGAAAAATAGGATAGTTTTGAGTAGTAAGTCACCTTTAAACCTTATAATCTAGACATCATGCCGCAGTATCGTTTTAAAGTGCAAATAACTTGCATAAAGTGCTGTATAGAGAAGTTACACGAGACAGTCACAGCCACAATTTCAATTCTAACGTACAAATAAACAAACTACAGGTGCCCGGGAAGCCACCAAATGAACATCAAATAAATGTATTAAAAGGAAAAAAAAATCAATGCAAATGTTTTTTTTGGATACCATTGGGTTGCATTATGTGTAAGTACTCCATAGATGCGAGAGTCTGCGGAATAGTTGGTTCTGTATCAACAAATAAAACCACAAACGTTACAAGCGGGTCCGAGGACGCTAGTCGGACAGGTAGCAATTCGCAGTCCAGTGCCAAGCTAGTCAATTTTCTTTAAAAAATACCTACCTACAGTCATTAATAGATATATATGAAAAATTTAACAATACGGTTGTCCGTACCTACAAGATTGTACACGATTTTACATAGATTATAATTTAGGAAATTAATATGAAAAAAGAAGAACAACGAAATGAAATAATAATATAGGAATGTCATCAACGTGAGTAAAACTGATGTAGGAATTGAGGTTATACACGCTTTGGCACTGGACGTCGACTTCCTAAACAAAAGGAGCGGCAGAGGCCGACTTCACTTAGCAATGACACACACCACATTAGGATCACATTCTAGAAGTTGACATGAAGATACATGGGATACTCGAGACAACTAAAGAGAAAGAAATAAAACATCTTTGGAAAGACGTACTGTTATGATTACCTATTAAATGATTCCGATCTGAAAGTGGAAAATTTAATGAATAAATACGTGAACTCAACGCATGCCAAATAAACAGGGCCGAATGAAACTAATCGATCCGATATTCATTGACTATACCATTTTTATTTATATCAGTAAAAATTTTAAACAACTTTCATTAAAAACCAATTCAGTTATGAACTTGAGGATGGGACAGTATATCGTGTCATGTTCTCCAATAATAATACATACTGACATTAGACATTCACACACCAATTTATCTTCAAATTCATAACAACGGAAGATCTGCAATTAGTAATGGAAAGAGAAGATGAGCGTTGAAGAATTAAATTAAACAAAAAGAGAATAAACTGAAAGAAAGTAAATCAAGAAGAAATTTCGGCGAAAGCGCTTGCAGACAAGTCACGTGCCCGAGTCGATACTTTAGTACACGAACGACGCAATACACGAGCTTCGGCGTCGCATGCTCCAAGCGCTTCGTCAAAAGCCAACCGAACGAAGTCGTAACTGAAAAACTGAACAAAACAAAATGGAGAAATTGCGACTGTTACAGAGCGGAAGGACTGTAGTTTCGTACAAGGTGACTGTACTACCAAAACTGCAATACTGTCGCGTCGTGAGCAGGGAATGCTGCGGGGCGGGGGGCGCGGCGTACACGTCGGAGGCGGTGGAGAGGCACTTGTGCAGTTTGCGGGTACCTTGCGAGCGCGAGCGGCGCACCCGGCCCGCGCCCGCGCCGCCCGCCGCGCCGCCCCCCGCGCCGCTCGCCGCGCCGCCCCCGCCGCCCGCGCCCGCGCCCGCGCCTGCACCGCCCGCGACGCCCGGCCCGTTCATCTATAACACAAATACTCGTCCGACGCCGCCCGCCACCGACACTGCACACCGACCTGCCGTCTGTACCACCTGCCCTCGATCCCCGCTTTCCGTATTCTATGTCAAGGCATCGTCGACATTAGCGTTCAATACAATGCGTGGTACCAATGATCGCAATAGTATTCATCATTGGACTGCTTCTTTATATTATTGCACGTATTTATCTACACAAATCATCCACATTATAATAAGAGATATTCCTAATTTGAAATCAATAAATTTCAGGTCTTTTTGTCCCGCTTTTTATATTTTGCCATTTGGTCCTGCAATATCACTTCGTATATTCAAAAAACTATCTGACTAAAGACTATCGAGTTTTCTGAAATAACAAACGAAATAAATATCTGTTTTCTCATAAACAGCCATAAAATTTGGAAATTTCGTAAAAAGGAATTTATTCAATTGACTGAAAATATACCTATTAAATTGAATACTACCCTAACAAATGTAGAACCCAAGCTGTCAAAGAAACAACCGAAGATTGAACTAACATTTTAGAAACATCTGCATGTTACATGAGACATAGAAACCGCCACCGGATGTTGTCAATAAATAACATACACTACAACGACAATGAACGTTTAGAGTCCCCCAGTTAGTTACGGAACGAACGTATAGAGTTGAAAGGTGATCTCTGTGCCAGGTCTGTATTAGTTAGGCGTGTTCGTATGACGACATACGCCGAGTGTTCTCGTTTAGTTCGGTTAGTGTCTCGTGAACCGTATTGTATGCATCAGATATCATACCTATCGGATTGGGCACTTCTATAACTTCTTCGTTCGTTCGTTTCTCATCGTTCGGTTCTTTCCTCGTGCAAAGGCTCGCTACAAAATCTCCTGGGAAAAGCGTATCGGTCAAAATCGTGGAGATTGTATCAGGGTCGCGTTCCCGGAGTACGGTCGGTCAATGTGAAGCTAGAAGCGGGTAGTGCACACTATGGGCTACGAGCTCCTACCATAGCAGCTCAACATCATCTCAGTAACGGACATCGACAACACAGAGATCAATACTTTTACTTGATGCAAACATTACAATCTTAATATCATTTACCGAGGAAATCTGCGAATAGATATTTAAGGCAGTTAGAGTCCTCGTCCGATGAGCTTTGGTCCTTTGGAATAGAAAACATAATAATCAATCACCTAGCTCGTCGACGTCATACAACTATAATATCGTTACACGTGGAAATATACAAGTGATCCAACACAAACGCAGTTTTATAATTATAATAATAACATTATGTTATATTTTAACATAAATATAAAAAGCCAAATATCACAAAAAGCATAAAAGCATAATATACAGGAAAATATAACAATACCATGAATTCTATGAATTCAAATCAAATATATTTAGTTATTACTTCACTTGGAATGTTATTTGATATTATACTAAACTAGCTACGGATCCACCTACAAGAAAAAATGTATTATAATAAAAGTTAGTAATTACTTAAAAAAAAAATGATGCAAATTCGAAACCATTCAAATCCAATCCCAGGTAAACTACTCTATGTGACGTATGATCTAGACAGCCGATGATTTGATGAGGTCTGTGGGGGTGAGATGTCGCGGGGTGCGCGGTGCGCGGGTGAGGCGTACTTACTGAAGCGCCGCATGAGATTGCCGGCGAAGGAGGGCGGGGGCGCCGGTCCCGCCGACTGGCGCTTCCTCGCCTCGCGCGCCGCCTCCTGCCGGTACTTTATGTTGGGCACCGACAGCAGCCTCTGCTCCCTTTGCTCCCGCCCCTCCTCTTTCTTCTTACTTTTCTGCCGTGGAGGTCTCGTCGGTTTGCCGTCCTCATCGAACAATGGAAGGTTGTCGGGCCGTGAAACTTTTTCTTCCTCCAGCTTGGATGGCGAAAGATCGGGCGTTATTTCATTGTTATCCTTATCCTGCCACCTCTCCTGCAGTTCCTTGTGCATCCGATCGTAGACATCAGACGATCTTTTCTCTTGCAACTCCTTGTGCATTCTTTCGAAGACGTCGGAGCAAACTCTCAGAGGCGAGGAGAGATCTTTGTCCTCCTCGGTGGCTTCGGTGGCTTTTTCGATCACCTCCGGATTTTCCACATTGGATTCAGGGGTGGGGTCTGATTTTTCGACTGGATCGCAGTAAAATTGCGAATTTCCCTTTTCTTCATCCACATTGTTTTCCGGCGGAACGGTGAAGGCAGATTTGAACTTGAGATCTACTTTAGAGAGCTGGCGTTTGAGGTTGAAAGTTTTCCACGAGGTGGACCTTCTTCGGGTGTCGAGTTTGCGGTCGTCGTGGTCGTCGGGGGCGGGGCCTGCGGGGGCGGGGGCGAGGGCGGGGTCGGGGCTGGCGGCCGGCGACGCGTGCGTCTCCTCCAGCTTCGGGGATACAGGGCGGGTATCAGTTTGGGGTCGGGTTTAGCGCGACTACTTCTCTTGAGGTCACAGCACTACGGGGAGTGGGTTCTCTATACCTAATGTTATAGTCGAAGTCAACGATTCCATACCGCGGGAGACCGTCGTTATATTTTATAGAAATTTTATGGAATAGTCGACGATTGTGAGCGGCTCGTATGTGAATTAATGTGCAAAGAAATATAATATCATTTTCGTTCGTAGTTCGGTGAGTGGAATGGTACAACTCTGTGAATATCATAAAATCTTATCAAGTAAAGGGACGAAGGGTTTACTAATACATCGATACGTGTCAAGAGAAAGTGAAGACAGGCAAGTAAAGATCTAACGATGCCATGCCATGGTGCTACTCGGAGAAGCCGGGGGTAGCCGCTAATTAAAAGTTCTCATAACAAAAATCAACAAACAAAAATAATTAGGAGTCGGTCGAGGTCGACCGATGCAAATTATATAAAAATTGAAATAAAATCGCAAATGAAAACTAATGTGAAAAATTTTATCCGATCGTCGTTCGTGTCAACCGTCATTTGGCGGTCGTGGTGGTAAGTGTTAACATAGTGGGGGGTTTGGGGCTGGCGTGTGGGGGCGGTACCTGGTCCAGCGAGGGCGAGCGCTGCCGGTCGTGGGGGCGCGCGCCGGGTTCGGGCAGATAGAGCGCGTGCGGCGGCAGCGCGGCCACCACGCAGCGTCGGAACATGTCCACCACCACCACGCCGCGCTCGCCGCCCCACGCCATGCTACATCATGTGACCATTTAGAAGTATACCTCAACTAAACGACGATTTTTTGAGGTTGTGGGTTTTCCCGGTAGCGAGCTAGAAGCTTCAGTGACGTGTACTCACAGTCCGTATGAGGAGTTAATAGTGAGCGTGGTGACGGGGTGTGGGGGGCCGAGCTGCAGCGCGGCCAGTGCTGGCTGGAAGCCGGGCGCGCGCCGCGACCCGCCCGTGCCCGCGCCGCCCCGCACGCGCAATGCTCCCCCAGCCCATACACCACCACAAGACTGGAACATGCGGATGTTATAAATTTCTATAGGTTTATGTTGCAAGTATTTCTAACGTCAATTACGCCACAAGTTATTTAATTAGGGGGGGGGGGGGGGGGGAAACAAAGGACAAATAACCTTGCAAATATGTTTTTTTTATATAAATATAATAAAACGGAGTGACTGTATGAATATCAAAAAAATTATATTTCGCACAAATGATGTATTTATGTTGATGAAAACGAAACGAACGACTGGGCTGACTTTGACGGGAAGGTAGGTGATGTGTGCGGGCATAGGCTACTTTTTATTAAGCCTATTATTATGCGGTGACGAACTCGCGGGCGATTGCTAGACAAATATGAAAACGAATTTTCAACCACTTTAATAACAAATCCAAATTAAACATTGTAAACGTAATTATTTTCTCAAATTAAGTAAAATGTCTTAATATGGAAACACTGGGTACAAGTTGCGGATTGTATAAACTATTCAACCTTCTTACCTTCCTGCCCTCCCCCTCTGCGCTGTCTCCGCCGCGGCTGAAGGAGGCGGACCGGCTGCCCTCCGGCTCCGGAGACGTCTCCTCTTCTAACGTGTCTGTTATTACTGGAATTTCTAACACCTGGAGCAAAAAAAACAAAGGTAAGAAAGTAGCCAACAGTAAAAAATTTAACTAGAAGATGTCTAGGTTGCAAAGGTCTACTGAAAAAAAAAACAACGCCCATGCAAAGATGATGATCCAAAGGAGAAGCTAATATTAATAGCGAATTTGGGCAATGGATTATTTATTAGTCAATCTGTGAGTGTAATGAGCACTGCGGTGAGTGACTCACGTGAGTCTCGGCGGTGGTCTCCGCCTTGCGGAACTTGAAGAGCACGACATGTCCGTGCGGCAGCGCCACGCTCAGCCGCCGCGACTCCGCACACAGCGCCACCTGCTGGATGCTCAACGTCCCCTCCTCCTCCCACCCGCCACGTCGCTCGAACACTGACAAATATTCACTCACTCACTAATTCATTGATACTAGGCGCTAAATTATGGAATCATATATGTTGATTTTGGCTGTGAAAAGTGTTTTTAAGTCACTCATATTGAGGAATTTGATAATAAAAATATTTCAGTATTGGTATTTTTTTTTAGATTTTATTAACAAAGCTAGATTATAATTCAGAAAAATTACCTTTAGAACATTTTAACTTGTATAAAATTTGTAAAGTCCCCGCACTCGCGTCCCAGAACTTAACGCTGCCGTCTGCGTGTCTGGAACATTACAATTGTTTATTATAGTCTCATGCGGTGTTGTTATTTTATATAATTATAGGAAATTAAAAAAAAAACATGTCTCACAAATTAATCGTTTAAAATAAAAAGCTAATTATTAAATATAACTGCATACATTCAAAAATTACTGAACTGATGTGTAAAATTCTTTCATCAATAAAAAACTGGTTTACAGCGCACACGTAGGCTATATTTACCAAAGAAAAAAATATATATTTGTAGTAATTTAGAGACGTGCGTACCCTGTGAGTATGATCTCGCTGTATGAGCAGGAGGCGGGCGCCCACTCGCCGCCGTTGATGGGCCACAGCTTCTCGCTAAAGCCCGCCACCTTCTTGTTGCCTTGCCGACCCACTGAGTAGAACGCGGGGATCTGGAAGTCGAGAAAGGGTTTTCTTTTTTTACTTAATTAAACATTCAAAATTATTAGTGACCAGATTGATCTCTTAATTAATATACAAACTATCAAAGAGGTCGAATACGTCAACAATAAGTTTACTTTGGGTTTCAATTTTCTCTTTGTACGTATACTAAATGTTGTACATTTACAAGTTTTATAAGCTAATGGGGACTTACCAAGTCAGAGGGGCAGTCTGCGAAGTATGAACAACAGGTGACGGGTGACTCGTGTATGTCCATAGGGTAGGGGTTCTCGAAGCACGGGTACCCGGGAGACAGCAGGTCGATCACCACCAGGTCGTTCTGGAGAAGGACCACGATCGCGTAAGGCTCTTGATAGTCTAAAACATACAATTTATACAACTATCAGTCTTATATTTTCAAAGTTCAGTAGTTTTACAAGAATTAATCTTGAGGAATTGGAGATTTGATGATCAGAAAACCAGTGAGATTTGGTCTTAGTCACACTTTAAGTTATTAGTTCTTAGTATTACAGTATACTGAATCAAATCGCTAATACATCTGGTTAACATAAAACACTCACCAGCAGCGTGCGGGCTCTCGCACAGTGTGACGAAGTCGACAACGCTATGCTCCATCTCTAGCACAGTGGTGCTTTTCCCGTTGAGCACGGTGACGCTGTGTGTGCGCCCCGCTTTATCCGTGGGCAGCCCTCCAGAAAAGATCACCAGACTTTCACTGGAAACAACACCCTTACACATTAACAAAATACATCGGGATAGGAGCTTCTAGATGTTAAAGACGAGGTTTTAATATTAGCCCTTGAGGAGATTTCAATATGTAAGTACATCTCACGTAACTCTTTCTCACCTTAAGTGTGTCTTTAATTCTTATTTAAAACAAAAAAGGCAGAGTATAATTGACTAATAATGAGAATTTAATATGCGGACCTACCCTGATCTCGATGTTTTCCATTCCAATCTGTGTATAGGTTTGCAAGGTTCCAGTTTTCCATCTTTATTCGCTTTAGCTGAAATTAAACGTAAAATGTGTTTGATTATCCGTTCTGTAAGTCAGGAAATATAAATTTAACTGTGACAAAATTGTCTATCTACATATAGAAACTGCTATTGGTGATATTACATCGTTTCCTATTAAATTCTATATTCGACTATACAGATATAATAGGATAAGATCTGTACTCTATGAAATTAATTTCTCTGTCTATTCGTCTGAACTCTAAAAATTTTACTGGTAGTGCTTACCATGTGGGTATGTGACAGTGGATGGCCGCGGTGCTCTCGTGGTCCATGTGGCGAGCGCGCCGTCAGCGTGCGCGGTCATGAGCTTGCCGTCGTGCTGCCAAGCGGCGGCGCGCACGTCTGGCGCCCCTACCCCTGCGCCCGCCAGACCCCCGCGCCATTCAACCGCGCGCGCCCGCAGATCCCACACAACTATAAGACCTGACTCGAACGCTATTAGCAGCTGGAAACAAAACATAAAAAAAATCAATCGTAAAAAGTTCAATTTTATTTATGACATTCTACTCTCCACCCTTCTATAAAATCTTAAGTAACACATAATTGAAATACCTATTGAAGTGTTAGTTATAAAAGAACTCTTTAAGCTAAACTATTCATCACTTTTATCCTTGTAATTTTCGTGTATAAAGTTTTAATAAAAAAAAAAATACTGTTCCATCCATAATCCATTTTATAATTCATAATGTGAACCTCTTAACTTATTCGTTTTCCGATGTAAATATGGTATAAAAATTGCAATATAAAAATGTCGACTTTCAAATATGTACATTGAAAAATATTTCTCAACATAAAATACGTAAAATAACTTAATTAGGGATGCTCACAACATCACACAAGTTCGCGCAAGTCTTCGTCAAAGAGACGAAAATAAAACATGGCGGAAATTTTTTACAGAAAAGCGCAAAAAAAATGGCAAAAGAAGTTCATTTGAGCGAGCAGCAAGCTTGTTAATGAAATTTCAAAAGCTCAGAAAACCAACAAACGACCTTCATAATGTCGGTCTTGTGCACCCAAGTTCGTTTTATTATTTTACTAATTTTATAAGTGACAATATTTAGATGGATGGATGTATGTTTATTAGAAAGTATCTCCAGAACGGATTAACGGATATCGATAAAATTTGGCATAAACATAGAACATAGAGTTAAAGAACACAAAGACTACTTATTAAGTTTCTAAAGCTCCGCGCGTACGGAGTCGCTAACGACAGCTAGTATTTCCATTTGTTAGTAGAGTTAGACATAAAAAAGATAGATCATGTGAAGGATAACATAAGCGAGAAAGCAGTGTTGGAGTGACGACGGTGGTAGTTGAAGGCTGTGGA
This sequence comes from Papilio machaon, assembly GCF_912999745.1. Taxonomy (NCBI): domain Eukaryota; kingdom Metazoa; phylum Arthropoda; class Insecta; order Lepidoptera; family Papilionidae; genus Papilio; species Papilio machaon. The sequence continues at coordinate 909,306 of NC_059996.1, read as the reverse complement.
AGTGATAACAGAAATAAAAAAAAATAAAAGAAATTAAGTATTCAAGTGCTTTCTTTTAAAATAATTGAAATACACGTAGGTTTAGAAATAAGTAAAGTATTATTAACACTACTCACTTTGCTAGCATCGAGTGGGTTCTCACTGATGGCTACCACGGAGCCCGGGTGGTTCGGCCTCGTCCTGAAACAATAATATAACGATGCAAGATTAACATTACCTACCAATCTAACTAGTGTCCTTAATATCTTTGATGTGCAATTATTTCTAGATAGTTCGGTACATCTTGATGCGCGGTGCGATGCACCTGTTCTTGCCGTTCAGAATTGTAAATTTTACTTTAAGTACAATCAGCTGCACAAATATATTAAAAAAGTTTAGAAACTTGTATATGTCTACTTCGTCAAGACTCAGGAAGCATACGAACTTATTCGTGCATACGTACATTTAAAACCAATAGCGTATACATAATTCTGAAGCTTTGTAAATGTTGGTACATTTGTACCAAAGCATATTCTTATCTGTTGTTTTTTTAAGAAAATGAAAGGGATGGTAATATAATAGTACAAGTGCTTCGGGTTAGGAAACTCACGATTACTTCAGACTATTTCAATGAATCTCTGCGACATCAAAGCCGTAGAATTTTCTAGTCGAGTTGAGAACCTTCAAAAGTAGTATGAACTTAACGTTTATTTATGACTAGACCTTTTGTATCAGACAAGTCTTTTTTGGTCTTAATAAATAATAATTATATTGATGTTCAAGTAAATTTATTCAGAGTTTATTTATTCACAAGACATAGCCATTAGTGGGGCAATGATCTAAAAACGATTATGTAAATCCGACGTTGTGAGTGTCGCGGCAGGCCGGCGCCACTTGTTGCGACGCAGTGCCACCCCCAGGGTGAGAGGTGGGGGTATTCTTAAACTGACCTATAGTTACTATGTGAATAAACAGTAATGTATAAAAAGGTAATTTCTCTGTGCGTTAGTTAAGTTAAATCGGGATGGCGTTTCCCAATAACTATTGCGCTTTGAAATTATTTGTCTCAAAAACAAATTTAATACATACTAGCTTTTACCCGCGACTCCGTCCGCGCGGAAAAAAAAATAAAAAACGGGGAAAAAATTATCCTATGTCCGTTTCCTGGTTCTAAGCTACCTCCCCATTAATTTTCAGCTAAATCAGTTCGATCGATCTTGAGTTATAAATAGTGTAACTAACACGACTTTTGTAAAAAAAACATTGGTCTTATTCATGTAGGTACGGTTCGTATATTTGTAATTAATGATAATAAATGTATGGAGCGATTTTTTTCTATTATGCAGGGGTGACTGTCATTTGATCACAGATAAAAAAATCATAAAGCTGTTCAATCTTATTCACTGTTCGCAAGAATGAAATAAATCAGACAATCGTGGCGGTGACCTCATTGAGGCGGTATAGCGTGAGGTTTGAGGGGTGAGGGTTGCGGGGTTATGAGGGTGAGAGTTAATCGTTTGTGAAACGACGATAGTGATTCACTGTCAGGACGCGTCCACATCGAGAAGTTATTAAAGATGTCACAGAAATTACGCGTCATCATCTTATATATAAAATTCTCGTGTCACAATGTTCGTTCCCGTACTCTTCCGAAACGGCTTGACCGATTCTCATGAAATTTTTTGAGCATATTCAGTAGGTCTGAGAATCGGCCAACATCTATTTTTCATACCGCTATTAAGCTTTTTTTTAACTGCGCGCGGACGGAGTCGCGGGCGACAGCTAGTTTTCTTATAGAAATATATTGCAAACTTAATGCAATTGTCATATTGCTATCCCTTTCATTATCTTCAATAAAAGAGAGACAACAATATGTATTAGAACAAGTATGGCAGAAGTCTTATGGTTAATAAGCCTTAAACCCTTGTCGTTTTATTATTTATATAAATTGTAAAATATTGATGATTACTTATTTCATCACATCTTTCATCAGTTATTTTCACATAAATATGTAATTCTTCATCTTTTGTTATCTATCTATATATATAAAAGAAAGTCGTGTTAGTTACACCATTTATAACTCAAGAACGGCTGAATCGATTTGACTGAAAATTGGTGGGCAGGTAGTTTAGCACCGGGAAACGGACATAGGATAATTTTTACCCCGTTTTCTATTTCTTTTCCGAGCGGACGGAGTCGCGGGTAAAAACTAGTCTATAATATATGGAAATAGTTTTGAAAAATTATACCTGACTGACTTTAGTAATGTCATAATATTTTTTTTTTAAATTTCGAATTGACTTTTGTTTCATTCATATTGTTATCACGTAAAATACATTAACAAGAGTAGGACTCGTGATTAATGCTTGAATTTAATACAAAGTATGACAGAAGTATCATGTTTATTACTTAACAAAGTACGTGTAAGTGAAAATAAACAAGAGTATAAGGTACTAAAAGCTCTGAGACAATGCTAAATGAGTTACACGAGTTTAAAACCGAGCGAGTGTTGTAAGACACTTCGCTCAACTCGGCGCGAAACGCGCTTTATAAAGTATCCCTTTTTTACAAGTACCCCTCTGTTTTTGTCAAATGTTTTAGTACCATTTTGCTTAATGTAAGAGACGTGAAACGGTTCTTTATGTAAGAACTTTTCCGTGGGTGATGAATGGAATACATGTACAAAAATATATAGCTATTTATCACAGTTGTTTGGCATTTGTTTCTCCATATAGTTAAAAAAAAAAACTAGCATTCGTTTCCTGGACGCAAATTTGTTGTTTTTTTATTACTTTTTTTATAAGATACTAGCTGTCGCCCGCGACTCCGTCCGCGCGCAGTTAAAAAAAAAAACAAAATGAAAAATAGATAATAATAATAATAATAATACTTTATTTAAACAAAAAACACTTATACATATTACATCAGATGTTGGCCGATTCTCAGACCTACTGAATATGCTCACAAAATTTCATGAGAATCGGTCAAGCCGTTTCGGAGGAGTACGGTGACGAAAACTGTGACACGAGAATTTTATATATTAGATTGTAGATGGCAAAGGGTAGGAACAACGGGAGGATTAACGACGCCCATAGACACGAGAGGAACTACAGATGCGTTGCCGGGTTTTGAGTATACACTCGTTGAAAGACTTAAGTCGTACTGATATAAAATATCAGGTCCATACTAAGAAGACTTATATAGATATAAAGGCAAAGGCATTTTAAAAACGTGAAAGATTTTGTATATTACCATATTTGATCTGCACATTAGGTATACCTATATAATAAAACGTATATCTACTCTACAATTCAGAGGATTCACTGCCAAATTGCGCTGTATTCAAATCTCATGCCATCATTTACCTTTTGTATATTTTCTTTTAAAAAGATTTACCTTATATTTCGTAGTCATATGGAAAAGTTTCCAAGGAGAAAAGGTAAGTTAACTTTTTATTGTTAAAAAATAATAAAGAAAATGAAAGTAAAATTACGTTTTCAATGAATATAAATTTCTTTTCTATTTATATATAAAATTTTCGTTTACAAAGTTACAATATTTAAAGCTATGGACTTTTCTGTATTAAGAAAAGTTTGTAACACTGATACCGTACATAAAATTTGTGGGTAGATGTAAAATTTTCATATAATGGAGATCATTATAACGCGGCCTGCGGCGTGTCGACACAATGCGGGTAGTACATTTGTGCGGCGTAACGAAATTCCGCCATTTTACGTTCCTAACTTTTGGAAACGGTTCCACGATGCATCGCGTTTTTTAATTAAATTATATTTAATTAAAAAGAGCCCTGTTTTTGTTCTATTTGAAATTCCATAAAGATGTTTTCTTCTCATAGATTATACATACAAAATAAAACACGCAGAGTATAAAAATTCTTCTAATAAAGGACTGTTTGAAAACATTTATTTATTTTTATATCTCTTTCTATCTTTTCTATAATAATGTTCTATTTCGAACAGAAAAAGCGGTAAATTGACAGTACGACAATCAGTTGTCGGAAGGATGGCGGGAACTCCATGGCTAACAGCTCCATAGAAACAAGATGGCGGCGGGACTCGGAAACGGCGGGAAATGTCGGAAGTGGCGGGAAACTTATTGTCTCGCGCGCCGCTTATCGAAGTTGAGATGTCTTGTTCATTCATATAAACTTTAATACTTATAATTTTGAACATATTGTGGCACTATAGCTTTCAACTCACACTAGCACACTGCTATAGAAACATATTTTTGTCCCTCTCATTCTCTTCTCAAAAACAGAGATAGCTATATATATTTACTACATATCATGTGTCTAAATTTGTTTTGTTTGATTTAAATCTATACATATCTATATCTATACAACAATATTGACGTATCTGTGTGTAATATTGAGAAAAAATAATATTTCGCGAACAAGATGTATTTGCGTTGCTTACATCGACAATCCAGTTTTTGAAAATTTTTGTTTGTCTGTCTGTCCGCAAATCTGCCTTTGTTCCGGGTAATCTCCAAAACGGTTTGCCCGATTTTGACGGGACTTTGACGTAAAGGTAGCCGATACATGCGAGAATATTATAAGGTACTTTTTAATTTAAGTCGGCGCTGACGAAGTCGCGCGCGACCGCTAATTTATAAAGATGAAAAGTATATTATTATCTTAAAATTGAAAGAGGTATAACGTTTGGTGTCAAAACATTCGTTACAGAGAAGATAATAAAGCATTCAAATGGTAAACAACGCGATTGGAATATAAAACAGGCAATTTCTCGGTTCAAATAACATCAAAAGATTTCTGTGGCGTGGTTACAATCAGTCGGCTATGTTAGATGTATGCCTATTTCCAATTCAGTAACCGTACTCTGCCATTTATATTTATTTTGAGATATTTATACAGATAGTATTTATCTACAGTATATATATTAATCTTTATTGTATACCTACTAAAACAAATTATGTTATAATTTAAACAATATATGTGTAATTGAAGCTCTTATACATCTTCAATTAAATTTCTTTCATAATATCTTTGTTTTTAAACGTGTTTGTTATTATACATCTTTATTTAAATTTCTTTCATAATATCTTTGTTTTTAAACGTTTTTGTTATCTGTGGTGACAACACTGCAAGATGTCACTTTATAAAAGAAAAAACGCTACGCCACGCGGGTTTCTGAATTATCTAATAGTAAAATATCAAACTGTTAAACCTAATTAAAAACGCCAGGAAGCAATAGCTTTAATGTTGTTTCTCTTTTCAGGTTGGTTGTGTGTGGAGTTATGTTTTTTGTTTTTCTTGTAATTGTATATTATTTAGATTTTATATTAATAAAAAATTCTCTTTTCAGAGCAACACTTACAGTTATTGTTTTATTTGTTTAACGTAATAAAAATAACATATTACAAAACAACATTATTGATAGCTGTTGTAAACCATGGAAAAATTAAGATTTGAATTTGTCGTAAAACAAAGTGAAGACCCGAAAACAAACGTGATATGCATAACCTCAATTACGGACACCGACAAAAACATGTACTTAATTCCGGACAAATTTCAACCGGCAAAACTACATGAAGAGATTATAAAGACTCAAACTTTTCAAAAAGTAAAATGTACTTTGCAAAAAAGACATGAGAGAAGACATGTGTGGATTTCATTAACACAAGATTTACGTAACTCGTATATGGATGGAGATGGAAACATGCAATTCAAAGGATATTTGTTAGAACAAATTACATCACAAACAGAACAACAAACGTCAGCAGAAGCCCTTTCAAGAGTTTTAGAAAATTTTACTGAATTGAAGAAGCAATCTAAACAGCCCAATTTGAAGGAATTATGTGAAAAGTTTGTAATAGAGAAATTTACTAAAAAAACATCAAGTGTAACGCAATGGATGGTCATCTTTGAAGCTGAATGTACTCGTATAGGTATAGATGAAGATATTCAAAAAATTCAAGTATTTAGGTTATTTTTGGATGATTCTTGTCAAGACTGGTATAATTCAATGCTTATAAAATATACAGTTAATTCAGAATGGTGTATTTGGAAAAAAAACTTTTGTGAAACATATGTAAACATAGGCTGGACACCCATAAGGTATGCTTTCTCATTTAAATACAGGCAAGGTTCATTATTAGAATATGCTTTAAAGAAAGAAAGGCTTTTGTTAGAGATAAACAAATCAATAGATAAACATACTTTAATTGATTTAATTGTAACTGGGTTACCTAATTTTGTAGCAGATGAGATTGATAGAAATAATTTACAAGAGACTGAGGATTTATTTAGTAGTATTCGAGGCTTAGAATATTTAATTAATAGAAGAATTGTATGGACAAGGGATATAGATTCAGGTAGTAAAATTAAAGAAAAAAGTTTGAAAGACCGACCATGTAGAATCTGTGAAAAAGAAAAAAAAGGTACTCGCTATCATCCAGAATCAGTATGTTGGTTTAAAAATAGAGATAGTGATCGGTTAAAGAAAGAGCCAATTAGAAGTGTTAATAATTCTGAATTAGAAATGAGTTTAAATGAAATAGATCCAAAAAACTAATAATTCCACCATTAATCAAAATTAATTTAAGAATAAATGATTGCATAGAAACATTGGGTGTTTATGACTCAGGATCAAATGTAAGTTTAATTAATTCAAGATTATTATTGTTAAAAAATTATCCAAATGAAAATAGTAATCAGGCTAATTTAAAGACGATTAATGGTGTAAAAAAGTCTATAGGAATAGTAACATTAAAAATAAAGATTTTTCAAATAGAAAAGAATATGAATATTTTTGTCATAGATGATCAAAATTTTGACTATGATTTCTTGGTTGGATTGGATTGCATTGAATCTTTTGGACTGATTCAAAACGAAAAGTTAGAAATAACACAAAACATAAATAAAGAAATGGAACAAATTAATGAAAATATTTCTGGTTTTACAGGTGTCAAAATAAAAAACAAACAAAAGTTCATTGATGAAAACAGTGAGAAGTGTCAGGTAAACTTTAATGAACATATAGAAACTTCCTTATTCAACATTTCAGTAAACCATCTAGATTTTGAACAACAGTCAAAAATAGATGAATTAATAAATAAATATAAATCACTATTTGCAAAAGATAAATATGATGTAGGGTCGGTGAAAGGCTATGAAGCACATATTGATTTATTGGTCGACACATATTGTAGCAAAAGACCGTACAGGTGCAATTTTGAAGATAAAAAAGAAATAGAATTGCAAGTTTCAAAATTATTAAAAAAAAAATTGATTGAAGAATCATATAGTCCCTTTGCAGCTCCGGTAACATTAGCCTATAAGAAAGAGGAAGGAAGAAAATCAAGATTATGCATAGATTTTCGTGATTTGAACAAAATAGTGGTACCTCAATCCCACCCATTTCCACTTATAGAGGATTTAATGATCAAAACAAGAAATTGTAAATTTTTCTCAACATTAGACATAAATTCCGCATTTTGGTCTATACCTTTAAAAGTAGAAGATAGAATGAAAACAGTGTTTGTCACTCAAGAAAACCATTTTCAATGGACTTGTCTCCCTTTTGGTTTAAAGACATCGCCAGCAATTTTTCAAAGAATACTAACTAATATTATCAGAAAACACAAATTATCTAATTTTACAGTAAATTTCATTGATGACATTTTAGTATTTTCCGAGACATTCATGGAACACATTAAACACTTATCATTATTGTTGGAGGCAATTTCAAAGGAGGGTTTTAGGTTGAAATTCTCAAAATGTAATTTTGCACAGGATTCTGTAAAATACTTAGGCCACGTAATTCAAAATAACACAGTTACTCCACTGAAGGATAATTTAGTAGCTATAAAAGATTTTCCTGTTCCAAAAACTAAGAAAAATATTCGACAGTTTTTGGGTAAAATAAATTTCTATGGAAAATACATTCCCAATTTATCAATTATATTAGATCCTTTACACAATCTGTTAAGAAAGGATCAAAAATTTACCTGGACTGAAAAATGTCAAGAGTCTTTTGATACAATAAAGAAATTGCTTTGCTTAAAACCTATTTTAGAAATATTTGATCCGGACTTACCTATACATATATATACTGATGCTAGCATACAAGGTATAGGGGCTATTTTGAAACAACCACAAGTTGATGGAGAAGAAAAGCCGTGTGCGTATTTTTCGAAGAAACTTAATGATAGCCAGAAGCGAAAAAAAGCCATTTATCTGGAATGTCTAGCAATAAAAGAAGCCATAAAATATTGGCAACATTGGCTCATAGGAAAAAAATTTAAAGTGTTCTCCGACCATAAACCTCTAGAAAAACTGAATATTAAAGCAAGAACAGACGAAGAGTTAGGAGACCTCACATATTATTTATCACAATTCAATTTTGAAATAATATACTCACCGGGAAAAGACAATGTAGAAGCAGATAGTTTAAGTAGAAACCCTGTATTAGAATCACATGAAAATCAGGAAGAGGTTTTAAAAATTGTGAATATTATTAAATTGGAAGATATTCAAAGTGATCAAGATAAAAATGAAGACATAAAATTATATAAAAACAAATTAATACAAAAAAATAACATATATTTCAAAAAAATTGGAAAAAAAGAGAAAATTATACTTACTGAAGAATTTAGTAAAAAATTAATAAAGGATGTACATTATACATACTGCCACTTAGGAGTGAAACAAACAGAAAATAAAATCAAACCATTCTATGCAGCAAATAATTTAACACTTAATATTAAAAAAATCTGTGAAAATTGTGAAATATGCATAAAAAATAAGTCTAGAACAAAATTTAAAAATGGTTTGATGTCACATCTGGGTCCTGCTACTCGTCCTTATGAGATAGTATCTATAGATACCATTGGTGGATTTGGTGGTTCCCGCTCTACCAAAACATATCTACATCTTCTGGTAGACCATTTCACCAGATATGCCCACATATTAACATCAAAAACTCAAAACGCAGATGATTTTATAAAGCTTATAAAAAAAGTTATAACTGAAAATAAAATTGGAATCATTCTATCAGATCAATATCCCGGAATAAATTCAAAAGAATTCAAAAATTTTTTGAAAGTCCAAAACATACCTATTATCTTCACCGCAGTAAATGCACCCTTTTCAAATGGTCTTAATGAACGGTTGAATCAAACACTAGTAAACAAAATCAGATGTAAAATTAATGAAAAAAATAATAAAATAGCATGGACAACTATCGCCCATGAATGTACCCAAAGATATAATGAAACTGAACACTCAGTGACTGGATTTTCCCCAATATATTTAATGGAAGGAAAAATAAATAATATTTTACCAGA